>NW_028270141.1:28120501-28423531 GCF_037043375.1 Chiloscyllium plagiosum | reverse complement strand
TTTCGGGTATAACCCCTCTTCAGGACTGAGGGTGAGTGTAGGGGGAACTGCAGAAAAAGAGGGAGGTGGGGGCAGGGTGGTGAAGTGGGGATAGGTGAATTCAGTTAGAGGGTATGACCTGGTTGGTCAATGGGAAGAATCGTACCCTCTAACCGTCTTCACCTAACCTCACTTCACCACCCTGCCCCCGCCTCCCCCTTTATCTGTGGCTCCCCCTATACCCATCCCCAGTCCTGAAGAAGGGTTACACCTAAAATATCGACTTCTCCACCTCCTGATGCTGCCTGGCTTGCTGTGTTCTTTCAACCTCCTGCCTATCTACTTTGGATTCTAGCAGCTGCAGTTTTTTCTCCTATCTTAACCTTTTATTCCATTCTTTTGCATGTTTTTATCCAGTTTCTCCTCAAACTCATCTGTGCCATTCACCTCAGCCAAGTAGTAGCAAGTTCTACATTCCAATTACACTCTAAATAAAAGCATTCTCCTGAGTTCGTTCTTGGACATAGTCATGACTATTTAAGGATTATAGTCCATAGTTTTAGACTTACACACAATTATCTACCCTTCATCAAACCCCTTCACCATTTTCAATAATTCAATTTGATCTTCTCTCAGTCTGAATATGTTCAGTCTTTCCTGATGCCCTCTCTGTTCAGGGAAAATGTTTGTAAATCTTTTCAAATTTTCTTCAGTATTTCCATATCCTTTATTAGAATGGAGATTGGACTCTCCACCCCGCCCCCCCCCCCCCTGCCTCCTTCTCTTCCACTCTCTCGCTCTCGGATCCAGAGTTGATTTTTTTTTGTTTTGAAGGCCGTAGGATGGTTTCTCGAGTTTAGAGGTTAGGGAACGTTGAGGTAAATCAAGTGAGACATGTAGGTCAGTGCAGATGAAAGCAAGAGGATAAAGATGTGAGACTGGATGCAGGAATAGGATAGGGGAAGTGATTTTCATCAACTAGATGTTTGCAGTTGGGAAATGGGAAACAGGTTATGGGAAAAATGAAGTTAGCTCTGCTCAAATTATGATTTATTAGAAAATTTTAATCTTTAAAATCAGCGTTGTGATTAAAGGCATTTCATTCAGGTTCATATGTCTGAAAAAACCTGCTCAAAAGAGCTAGTCTCCTTAAATTCACTTATTGCTGTCACTTTGATTATTTCTACAATAAAGCCTGCACCCAACTGGTAGAGAAGGGGAAAAAAAAAACAAAGGCCAGCATTCCATCATTCATGAGCATTATTTGGGAAAAAAAACTTTGAGAAAAAAGATGATGGAAAATCAGTGGAAGTTGGAAAGACTTCTTCTTGGACTCTTCTGTCATTTTAGAAAGGGCACTTTTCCAGATGTTATTACAATTCAAACAGAAGAATGAGGAGCAGCTGACCAGTTTTATTTATATCTTCCCTCCACCCAGACTTGCTAGCCAGGGTGACCAAGAAGTGGGGGAGGGGCTTTTGTTGGTTGTGGACAGGGTGATTCTGCTGAATATACACCAGGACATAAGTGGAAGGGAATGATTTTGACATAAAAGAGGATAGGGAAGAGAATCTCAAAACCATAATGTGGGTGGAGTTTTAAAATTAACTAAAATTTACAAATTATGTCATAGTGAACTCACTCACTTGCAGTCCTTTTCAAATCACTCAAACCATATTGGAGGTTCCATGGATGAGTCTTCTCTGTGCTGTCCTAGAAATGAAAAATAAAAGTACCCTTGAGGGATGTGGGGAAAATGATGAATAAAGGACAATCTTTTAAAATAGGGGACAGTCACTTTGTAAATGTGTGTACTTCAGGTTCAGTTGTAATTGGCAGTCACAGTCACGGCCTCTTACTCTGTTCTGGAGACAGCCAGACTCTTTCTCCCAGTTTATCTGGTTGACAGGATGGCACAGCCCCTGTTTAATTAAGGACTTAACTCCCAGGAAAATCATTGCCTCCTCAACGCAGAATTGAATGAACCCCTGCTTCATGTCCCCAAATCCTGCCTTGTTGTATGGTGTTGGGGTGGGGTCTGCCGTAACAAGCACTTCATTGTGACATTCACAGAAAGTGCTGCCTGTGACTTTGATTAGATGATCTGCTGTTGTGCAGAAATCTGATTCGAATGTATGATGCAAGTAGCGGATCTAGCTTAGGAGCTGTTATTCTGTACGGTTCAGTTCAATACCTGAGGGTGCAGTAACTCACCAACTGGGAAAGTCCACTTCAGACTCTGTTTTGAACAATGTTTCTGATCTAATTAGTTTTACATCTGAGGCAGCAAGTAGTGAAATGAATCATGGCTTATCAACAGTTTGTAGCCATGGGCGAAGGAGTAGATGATGAGCAATGCTTCCTGTTCTTGTTCTGCAGTGACACCTGGTGGAAAGTGTGTGTCGGTAAGGATGGAATTTCCTGGCATGCAGGAAACTATCCAGGTTTAGTCATGAAGGTGAGATGCTCGAACAACGTGCACACAAATACATGGTATGAATCAAGAGAGCAAGGGAGAGAGATTTTAAAGAGCAAAGAGAAAGAAATTCTATGACAGGCAAAATCAGTCTTGAGTCTGTGGTAGTGCCCACATATCTGAGTCCAAAAGGTTATGAGCTCTAAAGACCTGAGCACAAAATTTAGGCTGACTCTCGGTAAAGTAGTTGCAGTGTTGGAGATGCTGGCTTTTGAGTGATATTAAACCAAAGCCCTTCCTGTCCTTTTTAAACTGTGGCTGCATGGATCTAATGGCATTAATTTGAAGAACAAGTAACTTCTCCTGAACACTATTTAACATTTCAACCAATGTCACCAATACAGATGATCTGCTAATTATCACATTACTGTTTGTGGGATTTCGTTGTTCATGGAAAGCTGCAGCATTTCTGCTTTTTCATAATTATTTAATTGATTGCAAGTGTTGAGGTAAAACTGGATCTATTACAGTGTGGTTTATTGACACAAATATGTTTAAATCCCAAGGAGAAGATCTCAAAATAGAAATTTTAAAGGGCACTTCTACAATCTGAAGGATGAATTTGGAAATTAAGGATGCTAAATTAACATGCCCTTAACATATAAGCAGAAGTAGCTTTGGTTCTGTTCCATTTTTAATTTGGTGATATTTAGAGTTAAATCCTGTGGTTCAATGGAAAAGTTAGTTATTTTTTTGATTGCGACGTTTCATAATAAAAATTCTTAATCCTTGCTAACTTCCTGTTGCAAGCTGCCAGCAGAGTAGGATACTGCATCAGGAGCTCGTCCACTCTTCTTTTTTTCTTCTTTTTCTTCTCTTTTCTTTCCTCTTGCTGCTTTCCTTTGCTTCCTCCCCTCCTCCTCCTCTTATTCCCTTCGATTCCTGGCCTCTGGCGAATGACAATCCTGGCCACCCAGTGTCCTGCAACGGTCTCCCAGCATTGATGTGGTGACCCCCTGACCTGGCGAAGAGGCCTTCTCTTCTAGAGGCCTCCCCGCAGGGCATGGTGACCTCCCGGCCTGGGGCAGCAGCCTCCTCCCATAAAGTCCTCCCAGCATGGTGAGGTGATCTTCCGGCCTCGTGCAGCAGCCCCCTCCTCTATAGTCCTCCCAGCATGGCACGATGACCTCCCGGCCTCGTGCAGCAGCCTCCTCCTCTAGAGTCCTCCCAGCATGGCATGGTGACCTCCCGGCCTCATGCAGCAGCCCCCTCCTCTATAGTCCTCCCAGCATGGCACGATGACCTCCCGGCCTCGTGCAGCAGCCTCCTCCTCTAGAGTCCTCCCAGCATGGCATGGTGACCTCCCGGCCTCATGCAGCAGCCCCCTCCTCTATAGTCCACCCAGCATGGCACGGTGACCTCCCGGCCTCGGGCAGCAGCCTCCTCCTCTAGAGTCCTCCCAGTGTGACATGGTGACCTTTCGGCCTCGTTCAGCAGTTTCCTAGTGTGGCCACACTCTGGCCTCCTGCAGTGGGCTCTCAGTGTGGCATGTCACAGGTGCAATGTGGAGGCAGGGTCCAGTGCAGACTGGAAACAGGGATCCAGCGTGATCTGTTGTATTGAACTTTTGCTTCTGTAATGCTAGACATTATATTTCAGTATTGAGTAAAATATTGTAACTAAAGAAGCTGTGCCTAGATACGTTTGTATGTAGATCTGCAGTGCAATTGATGACATATAAACTTTTCACTGTACTCATTGAGTGTACGTGACAACAAAGGCATTCTATTGTTTTTCCATTCTAATTGGCAGTTTATAATATGAGTGGTTTAACATCACTAAGTTAAATTAACACCACAGATATTGAATGAAAATAATTTTGCTCGTAGCACAAAAGTAAACTACTGCAGATGCTGGAAGTCTGGAACAAGTCTGAAAATGCTCTGCAGGTCAGGCAGTGTCTGTGGAGATGTAGAATTAACATTTCAGGGTCAAGATGATACCTTTTATTAGCATTATCAGATCTGAATGATCATCTCAATCTTGAAACATTAACTTTGCTTTTCGCTATATATGCTGCCTGCCCTATTCAGTGTTACCAGCATTTTTGTAAGTTACATAATTGCCATCAGTGTTTCAGAATGAAAATCTGTACATCAAAAGCAACCCTTTGCAGCTAAATGGGTGAATGTACAATTAGCTGTACAAATCAGAGAATTGAAATGCTTGACTCCTGACTTGTGCTCAGTTGAACCATCTCAGATTGACAGCAATAGAATAGCCTCAAGTAAGGAAGGAATTATCATCTAAACTTCCCATTCTACTTTTTAACCCACTGTACACTACTCTGATATTTTTTTAGGACAAAGATTGGTTGTGATATTTCAAAGGTTAAGAAGCCTACCTACACTTAGTTTAGGTTGCCCATTAATAGTCATGAGATTTGGGGAGTGGGTGAAGAGATCTAAGGTACCTACCAATGGCCACTACATGTGTATGAGTTACTGAAGGAGATGGGAGGAGTTAGTAGTCCTGAATTTATCTTTAATTTGGATTTCCCTAAAGGTTATCTCTGTCTATTGATTTGCTAAAGTGACACTGGCTACCACATGAAATGAGGGCTTGAGAACTGTCACCAGTGCCAGAAAAAATGAAATTAAGTCCAATGTTAGTATAACATAATTCTTACTCTTAAGTGTTATGCTGGGTGGGGAATTAAGGTATTTAAAACTTAAATTCCAAAAACTGGTACAATGAAATGAGTTTCAAAGACCACCCTTGCAGAATGTGTGGTTATCTTTAGTGACGGTGGATGATCTGTCTATAATGTTAATGGTTCAAGCTTGAACTTGCTGTGAAGGAGAAACTGTTTATAAACTCCGTCTGAATTCAGTGCCCAGGATGGTCATTATGGACAGGTTTCACTGCAAATGAATAAGCTTTGTTGATAGAAAGGCAGATGTATCTGTCAAATAAATAGCAGGAAGTTGCTTTCATAACCTGAGGCGTGTCCGCAAATATGCAGTTTTCCATAGAATTGAAATAGCATATTCTTTCACAATTTGTGTACTTCGGAGGAAAGAAAAAATGCTATAAATAAAAAGTAAATGACAGATTGTAAATCTAAAATCAATGAACAAAAACGGAATAAAAAGTAAATAGAAAGTGGTAAATTGTGATGAATGGAATATGTTTATATCCCAGCTAGACAAAACTACATCTTATGTTTATGGAAATGCTTTGGATTCAGGATTTTAGAATTGAATCAAAAATATGATTAGTTTCCACAGAAATGGTAAATTGCACACACCAGGAATGGGTGGAGACTAGGAGCAAAGACATACTGGAAGCAAACATATAAGTTTGTATACATGAGGTCAAGTGAATGGAAAGCGGAAGTTAGATATGTGGAATATAGAAGCCATCTCAAATAGTGTGTTTCTGTGCTGTGAATTCTATGTATTTCTCTGTAAATCATTGTAACCAGGTTTCAAACGCTGCCTCAATTAGTTGAAAGGCCTCCTTCTGTTTAGGGAATAAAATTCCTAGATTCAGAGCTGTTATCTAAATTCACATTGGTTTTATGGCCACTCACTGAGTGAATCCATAAAGGCAATTGCCTCAGTAGACAGTGGAAGAAAAACCAATGGAGTTGACTATGAGGTGTTGAGTATAATGAGTTGTCGTTCTGATTCCACTTGTTTTGAGCCATGACTTGTATTGCATATCTATCTAAACTGCCTCTATGCCCCCTTCTTACACAACTGAACCAAACTTAAAGTTATTATCAAATTCATGCGGAGATATTGCAGCATTAACAAAGCTGACTGACCACTCAGGTAATAGTAGCAATCTTATTGGTATAAGGAATCTGGTAACTTTTGGCGTTGCAAAAATATGCAGCAGTATAACAACATATTAGCCAGGTGCAGTTCACTATTCCACAGCTCCAGTCAGGTGAAATTGGATTATGAGCTTTCTTGAACTTAAAGGAAAGCAGAGTGATAAACTGTACAAGTTTTGCAAACATTGAATATATCTGGGGAAGGTTTGGTAATTACTTTTAACAGAGGACATGAATAGAAGTTTAGTGAACTGTGAGACACAAAAAAGCATCTGTAGATGATGGTGAATTTGTGGCAGGAACAAGGAAAATCTGTATGGCAATGGAAGTCCCCCAGCAGCTTTCAGTGGATTGATCTCTGCATCCCCTTCAAATCTCTGCAGCCCAAATCTCTCTGCAGCGCTCAGCCAATCCATAAGGAAACCACTTCGTTAGACAAATTTTTATGGAGTTTGCAGCATGTCATCACATCCAATATGCCCTCGAGGATTTATATTGCAGGGTGCTCCAGATTAGTGTGATGTGCATAATCAACATTAAGCTGGTTTGCTTAATGATGAACATTGAACGGACTATATACTGATACTCAGCTGATGTCCTGGGAAACAATGGATGATATTAGTCTTAATAGTGGAGGGTACCTTCCATGTCCTAGGAGATACCAACAGAGTTATCATTCTGAGCAACAGATTA
Source organism: Chiloscyllium plagiosum (assembly GCF_037043375.1). NCBI lineage: Eukaryota > Metazoa > Chordata > Chondrichthyes > Orectolobiformes > Hemiscylliidae > Chiloscyllium > Chiloscyllium plagiosum. The sequence continues at coordinate 28,416,599 of NW_028270141.1, read as the reverse complement.
ATTGCATATCTGGTAAACTATCCGAGAACAGAAGGCAATTTTTGTCCAGTATGCAATTTGTTTTATCAACATGGTACTTACAAATGCATATTTCATCAGGCTCTGTCCTTGGAACTGTATCAGTGCCATTTTGAGACTAGAATCATTGAAATGTATGCACTTCTACAGAACAAGGATGACTGCAATGGTGGTAAAACAGAGGAGAAATTTAGTTCCTAATGGTAATATCAATCTCAGACTACTAAACTAAAAATTATAAAACCAAGGAACTGTGGATGCTGAAAATTAAAAAGAAAAACAAATTGCTGAAAAAAAATCTGCAAGTCTGGCAGCATCTGTAGAGAGAAATCAGAGTTAATATTTCAGCTCCAGCAACCCTTCAGAAACTAAAAAAAAAACTTGATTTGAAAATGTGTCACTGCCTCATTTGCCAATTTAGAATCCATCAATCATAGTGGAAGTGAATGAACATTCCCTTAAAATGCTGTTTGTTTAGACAATTGAAACATTTTCACGTCAAAACCAGAGTCTGGCTTTTGAATGGACGTAAGTGGCAATGTTCCCATGGCTTAGGTAAATAAATTAATTCACAACACCGAAAGGAATAGAAATAATATTTCAAGTAAAGCTTATCCAAACCACAGCTAATGGCAAAACCTTGGCAATAATAATTTGCTAGGATTGAATGAAATTAGTGCAAATAGTTAATTTTTCAAAAACATTTTTTACTTAAAGTGTTCAGATTAGACATTCAGTGAAGTGAAACTTAACTACTCCATGTATGAAGACAAATTACCTGTTTGTCCAGATATTCATAATACGAGCTAACAATATTGAATGTACGAATTTTAACAGGAAAGTAAATCAATTTTCAATTACAACATTGGTGCACGAATGTGTAATCTGAAAGTGTAACAATTTACTTGCAGGAATAAAAATGGAATGTGCTGAACTATATCAAAGCATTGTGCGGCATGACAAAGTTCCTTGGCTCCTGTCATTGTATATGTGACCTCTCAAAGACAAAGCAAAATAACAGCATGGAGATTTGAAGCAGTTGACAACAGCTACATTAGACTGATGACAGTTCTCTGGAACACAGGATGTTTGGTCACCTTTCCTTTTGTGTCGGTAAATCCTTAGGTTGAATATATGATGAACAGCCAGATGGAAGCATCTGCTGCAAGTAACTGTTGATATCAAAACAACTGCACAGAAGAGAGAAAATGCAGTAGAGCCTTTCAAACTTGATCTGACTTCGAAGATGAGAAATCCACCTTACTGGATTTTATTTTTTGTTTTGACAGCAAAAGCAATAGATGAAAATACCTTCCATATGCAATGTACTGAACTGTGACTTGGCCAAATTAAACATTCATTGCCAACCTCCATGGTCATAATACAGTTTCCAGATGACTATTGTATATAGGCCCCCTCTTTCTACAGGGAAGGTGCATTTTTCTGTAGATAAAATAGCAAATTATAGTTTAGGAATAACTTCTCATGAGCAACCATAGGAATACTCTTAATTTGCATAATCTAGAGGAAAACCATAAATAAATGAGCAAAATCTCAAAAGCCCCAATCCACTCACCTTTCCTTACATCTATCAGCCAAACCATTGAGCTAAATGAATCTTTGATCACAAAACTGACCAAGTCCCATCTGCCAAATGCAAACATTCTCCAATAGAGGATGTAGCATCAATTCCAGATGTAAAGCAGTCCACTGGAGTAAAATATTGTACATGCATTTCCAGGCAGAGTACAGAAGTACACTCCTTAGCATGTGGGAGTTGGGGGTGGCGGGTAAGGGGACAGCAGTGTTGCACAATGGGAGCAAGCTAATGGAAAACCTTTTGTCTGTCAGATACTAGGCACAGGAATATTTTTCATTTTATGAAAGCACCAATGATGGTTCAGGGTTCAGATACGTAGGCATCTGCGTATTACCATGGGCAGCATGGTGGCTCAGTGGTTAGCACTGCTGCCTCACAGCACCAGGGACCCAGGTTCGATTCCTGCCAGGTAACTCTCTGTGTGGAGTTTGCACATTCTCCCCGCCTCTGCGTGGATTTCCTCCAGGTGCTCCGGTTTCCCCCCACAATCCAAAGATATGCAGGTTAAGTGCATTGGTCATGCTAAATTGCCCATAGTCAGGGGTGAATAAGGGGAATGGGGCTGGGTGGTTTACTCTTCGGAGGGTCAGTATGGACTTGTTGGGCCGAAGTGCCTGTTTCCATACTGTAGGGAATCTAATCTAATTACAGCGTGATGACAATGGATAGTTTGATTCCACCCTTGGGTGACTGTGTGGAGTTTGCACATGCTCACTGTATCTGCATGGGTTTCCTCCCACAGAGCAAAGCTGTGCATGTTAGGTGGATTGACCATGTTAATTTACCCAGAGTGTCCAGGGATATGTAGGTTATTTGGATTATCCATACAGAATGCGGGTTTACAAGGATGGGATAGGATGGGTCTGGGTGGGATGCCCTTCGAACCATCAGTATGGACTTTATCGGTCAAGAGGCCTGCTTCCACACTGTAAGCATTTTACGATTGGGTTCTGGATTGCAGGCAGTGTAAATTAAGTCATTTTCTATTCATTCTGTAGATTATCTGAACTCCATTAAGGACCTTTATGGATATGTGGTGGAGAAGTGGGACAAGGAAGATGGAAAAAAACACTTATTCAATGCCTTAGCTGTGCTTGCCTCAAGTTTCTGCTCACATTGGTCTATGGTAGTGGAGATCCTGGTTTGTAAGTGGGGAAGGGTGACAAATTTCTGAAGACAGCTAATTTAAGAAGATGCTCAGTAATACCTCCATTTGACAGAATCTAAGGTCAAAGAGTATCCTGTATAGAGCTGCTTTCTGCATTTTCCTTGGACTTGTCGAGCTGTGAAGATTATATCCAATGTACTTCCTGATCAACTGAATCTATACTGCCCCTGGTGGGAACTCCTCAGCCATGGGGAGGAGGGTATTGGAGATCTTCCTTGCAATGATAGCAGAGAGACCCCGCATTAGTGATGGCAATTAGTCTTGCCTTATTTCTTGAAGGTAATCACAATGACCATATCTTAGAAATCTCTCATTCTGGATGAGGTATTGCATTCATGCTCTGTATTATTAGTATTTTGGCAGGGGTTCCAACTTTCCCGTGGCCTTATTGGTTCTCAGCTGCTTGATGGCTTTTTTAATCACATGGGGCTGGTATGTGATTGTGATGGGTAGCAAGCCATGGGCTGGGTTGAGATTAATGAGATCTTCAAATTGCTCCTTCTTATGAACACTGATAGCTACTTTGCCTTTGCAAGCCACAAATAGGGTGGCGCAATCTGTAGGATAGGTCTTCACTTATCTATAGATCTGCTTGCTTTTCCTTGGACTATGGTGCTTCCAGTTCAGAAACAGCTTGAGCTTGTAATTTTAGAACCTCTTGGTAATTCTGGCAGACCAGTTGTGAGGTTTCCTACTACAGAAGCCAAGAAGGTCTTCACATGCTTTTCATGATGGAGTTAGGGGCAGAACAGGCAGTGTGGAATTGCTATGGTGTTTATTCATTGAACACAGTCCAACTGATTGATAGTGAAGTACCAATTGAGTTGGTCTGTTTCCAGAACCCTGAAGTCCTTTTGACATTGAGGTCTGGCATGTTTGGACTAGCTCAATGGAGATATCTACTGAGAATTGATGTTGATCAGTCCAGCAGTTATCAACTCCTATCATGGCTTGGACTTTGAGAACGTCCCTCATCCAGATGATGACAAAGTCAAGCAATTGTTAATGTCTGGAGCAAGGGTGTTGCCATGAGTTCTTTGTGTATCAGACAAAATAGGGTGTACATTGTGACCAGCCCATCTTTAGGCAGTTTGTCTGAAGTACTCTGGTGCTGGTTTTCCTACATCTTCTTTATGAGTTCCCTCCACCATCCCCCGCACTCCCCTCCCCCCACCCAACCACCCTCAGCATTGAAATCACCCAAGGAGAATCTGTTTGTCTCTCAGTAGAATAGAAGCTGCTTGTCTCTCAATAGAATAGACTGGAATAGAATTTCTCCAGCATCCATTGGACAAAGTCAACAATTTTTCATATCACGGAGTCTCCTCAGCAATAGACATTGCTGAAACTTAAACATTACCTCTGAAATGTGAGTGTGACAATTCTTTCGCTGTCTGAGGAAAGCAAAACAAAAAAAAACATTTTGCAAGGCTTCTGCAAAATCCTGTAAATTCAATGGCAGGATGGGTCCCTAAATATCAGTGTCACTCCTCAAACCAGCATTAAGGCACTGATTGTGCCCAATTCAAATCAGCTGATTGACCATATGTCCATATAGATAAAAGCAATGACTGCAGATGCTAGAAACCAGATTCTGGAGTAGAGTGGTGCTGGAAAAGCACAGCAGTTCAGGCAGCATCCGAGGAGCAGGAAAATCGATGTTTCGGGCAAAAGTCCTTCATCAGGAATACAGGCAGAGTGCCTGAAGGGTGGAGAGATAAATGAGAGGAGGGTGGGGGTGGGGAGAAAGTAGCATAGAATACGATAGGTGAGTGAGTGTGGGGATGAAGGTGATAGGTCAGGGAGGAGGGAGGGGAAGGGTAGCAAAGAGTACAATGGGTGGATGGGGGTGGGATGAAGGTGATAGGTCAGAGAGGAGGGTGGAGTGAATAGGTTGAAAAGAAGATAGGCCGGTAGGACAGGTCATGGGGACGGTGCTGAGCTGGAAGTTTGGAACTGGGGTGAGGTGTGGGAAGGGGAAATGAGGAAACTAGTGAAGTCCACATTGATGCCCTGGGATTGAAGTGTTCCGAGGTGGAAGATGAGGCGTTCTTCCTCGAGGCATCGGGTGGTGAGGGAGCGGCGGTGAAGGAGACCGAGGACCTCCATGTCCTCGGCTGAGTGGGAAGGGGGAGTTGAAATGTTGGCTCAGTGGGAGGGGACACCCACACCAATCAACCACACCGCATGACTTTAGTTACCTTCCGATGTGCAAACTCGCATTATCCTCTGATTAGTCTAACAGATTAAGTCTTGTTCATACACCGAACAAGTTAGCTGCCTACCCTTTTCAGACATGGCAACATCTTTTCATGGATCTTCATCAAGTTTCTCAATACAAGTGTGCAAAACTCATCTGTTAAAAATGTTATTTTTTAAACATCAGTCCCAGATTTTTCCATATGAGTCTAATGCATTTAATCTTCTGTGATTATTTTGAAAAAAAGCAAACAGATATAACAAAGCAGTTAATTTTCAATCCAATATTTCTTGTGAAGTGTCAGTGAAATTTCAAATTATATCTGAATTCTGGTTACTCAGTTAATGAGTAACCATTTTCTCTGTCTTACCAAAGTAACCAGCACAACTTTCATTTGAAAGGGCATCTGGCTGTAGGCTCCAAAACCAAACAAAATAAAAAGTTACAATCAGGATATATCTAAGAAGGGAATAAATATTTTGTCTATACATGAAACATACACAACCTTCACCCCCAGTCTTTTAATTGTTACACAAAAACAAAATTCTGAGGATTGTGGAAACTTGAAACCAAAGCAAAAAATGCTGCAGATATTTAGCAAGTTTGACAGCATCAGTGGAGAGAATCAGAGTTTAAGTTTTAGAGTCCGGTATCTCTCTTCTTCAATTCTACAGAAGTCATACTGAACTTTAGGTGTTAAGTCTATTTCTCTCCACTCATGTTGCCAGATCTACAGAATTTCTTGAACACTGTGTTGTGCAAAAATCAATTCTCTTGACACTCTTTCAGGATCCAGGAATAGAGAATTTTTTTCCTATATTATTTAAAATCAGCTAATAACAGATATGAAAATGGATCAGTGCTGTTTGTTTTTGATTGAATTTTCTTAACATTTTATTTTCACATAAGCAATACCTGTGGTCTATTTCTCAAGGGCAATGATACGCCTGAAAAGAGGTCTATGAACAGCAAAGGCTCTTGCAATCGTGGTTGTTAGCTGCTAGATAATTGAAAAAATAAGCAGCCATAATCCAGAACATCTCTCAGTAGCTTGGGAACTTTAAAACAAATACAGTAGCTAATGACGTAAAGAAAGAGTGTGGTTTCTGTGATGGTCCAATCTCTCAGCTAGCTGCGTGGTTTGCTGGACTTCTGTCATGATCACTCAGAGGTCCAGTTGGCAAATCTCCAGAAAGATTAGTAGGCAACTTATTGTCTAATCTGTATTGGAAATAGGGATTCCAAAATAGATTAAGATACTCAGGCCAAAATAATTAGGAGTGAACAAGTAACTGGGTTATAATGGATTTAATAATTAGCACATTATTGTAATTAATTAATAATTTGTTGCAAAGAAATATCTTACTGTGATTATAACATAACTGAAACTGACTACGTTTGGGAGAGAGAAGAGATTGTAAACCAGGGTTTGAAATTTAAAGCAAACTTGGAAGAGATGAGAAATAAATTGACTGTAGGTACTAGGCTGAGGGTTATTGAAGATCACTTATGGGAAGTATTCATAAATATCTTGAATGTGGAAAGGAAAAGTGAAAATATTCCTCAAGAAAGCGAAACTGCTTCTTATGTAGTTTTGTAAACTTGATTAACAAATAAGATATAGGACATTAATAAGCTTAAAAGGTGAAACTTTCACAAATAAAGAAAATGAAAATTCTTTGATGGAGAGAGCTGTAAAAAGTAATAACAGATTATAAAGACTATCAGAAGTATTAAAGACAGCAGGAAAAGGGTTTGATAAAATCATAAGAAATTGGAATAAGAATAGACCATTCAGTCTTTGATCTTGCTCTACCATTAACAGGATCAACAAAAAAAATTAAGAAAAGATTGATAAAGAAGCAAATTTGACATTAAAGATGGTGTAAATGAAACTATAATGGATAATATGAACAGTGTCAGGCATGTTAAACAAGCACTTTTGTAGAGATTTTCAAAGCAATAGATGAAGACAAAAATAATTATGAGTACAAGATATTCTTTAAAAATAAGTCAAAGGAATGAGCTTAGCAAAAAGTACACAAAAATATTACAGAAAATGATGTAACCCAAAGTAGGCAAGGTTTTCTGGATATCATTGCCATTTCAGGCTATAATGATAATAAATGGAGAAACAAGAGATATGTTTTTCAAACATCTGTACAGCTCAGAATTACATCTTTGAAAATAGAAAGTGTAATTCCATTATTTAAGGAAAAAGAGAGAGATAAACCTGATAATGCAACAGTGTAATCCCAATTCTGTTGAAGTCAACATTTGTCCTGTTATTTTAGCGAAAATCATTAATGCATTTTTAAATCTAAACTGCATCGTGCTTTCATTTCACAGTAGATAGACCAACTCTGTATAAACATGTCACCATGATTGCAATGAAAAAGTGCTGATTACACCATTACATTCAATCACATTCATCTTCTCTTACCATCTGTTCTGCTTAGTATCTATAGAATGCTTCTGAAAGCATATAAAGTAATAGGCAAGGCAATGAAGCTATTCTGCCAAGCTTAAACATCCCACTTTCTATAAACTCTCTGTATTCAGTCTTCTGCTTCACCTAGATTAAGGCGCCAGGACTTGGTTCAAAAAAGCTCCTCAGAAAATTCTCATCAGATGTATTTCTCAATCTCCTTTCTCTTGTGCACTTCTTCTTTTAAGTTTACTTACAAAAATAATGGTTTGGGATTTGCTGCAGCGATGTCAGTAAAACAGTCAATTTTGTTTGGATATAGGCCTCACATGGCATCCCTTGAGAAGTTGGTGGTAAGTGTCTTCTGGAACCACTGGTGTTCATGTGGTATCAGTACACCCACAATGTTTTAGAAAAAGAGTTCCAGGATGGGGAGAAACCTGACCTCTGAAGTACATGTCAAACTGTTGAATGATCATATTGATTTTAAATAAGGTTGTTCTACCCAGAGCTTGGAAGTAGACTCGTAGACAAGTAAGCAGTTTCACTTAGATTATGATGGGCACACGTACCTTCCACAGCAGTTGTTTTGCTCCTAAGCAACCATTACACTTCATATGCAGGCAATAAAATTTGTGAATTCTTGACATGTTCATTTCAAATTCCTTGTGAATTTAAAAATTTGTGAATTCTTGACATGTTCAATTCAATAAAGCACAAGCATTTTTTTAAAAAAACATTCCTTTAAAATAAAATTATTAGTTTGGGACAAATCAAACATTTGTACAAAAAACAGATCATTCCCAGCACCTTCAAGGATTATAATGACAATCTCCTCAAAAGGTTAGAGAAGGGTGCTTTGCTGGTATAATCAACTATTGGTGAATTGCCAAGCATAAAAAATGCAACAAAGTGTATTGCAGAAATAGTAGCTCATTCTATCCATTTTGGGAGCATTATTTCACTCACTGTGTAATAAGAAATTCAGGTGTCCCAAAGGATATCTGTGCCCTCTCAGTACCTAGATAGTGAAATACTCAAGGAGAAAGAAACCGGTACTAATAAATCCCCAGTATCTTAATTTCCTTTTTGTAGTGATACAGATTATCTTGTGCCCTGCACTCCTGTAGTCCAGTAGCTGTACTTTGTTATAAACAGGTACTCATTGCACACAAAAGGTTAAACCTCAACAAGATCTTGTTCAACCCAAAATATAGGGTACATGGTGGTACCAGATCAGAAATATTTAAACCAGCAAACCATCATTAACAAGTTCACAAAAGGGGTGGTCAAAGTCTTTATTTAATTACAATTATGTTCATTATGCTGGAAGTAATTACTGTCTTTTAAAGTATCCTTTGTGTGATATGAATGATGAGAGTAGTAGTTGTTCAACAGCAAACAATAAAGATCATATATTCTTTGAAGAGTTGAGGTTGGAGGTGATACTGGTGAAAGATTCAGAGTATCTGAATATGACTCAATTTCTCACTTAACTGGCACATGTCTAATATTGTAAAAATGTTAATAGAAACTTGAGAGTTATCACCATCTAATAATCAGTCAGGATCAACTGTAATGGTGGGATGTTGTGCTTAAATCAGAGTTTAAGATGAGAAATAACACGCTGATTATACAATAAACATATAAATAATGAGTGTTAATGGAGATCAGACAGATCAGCTGGCAGTCTCAAACAGCTTTGTCTTTCTTCTTGTTCCATTTCTTGGTGCCCTGCCATTCTTGACTTTGTGTATCTCTCTGGCACATTTGCACCAAGTCCTCCTTCAGAATTCCTTTCCACCACCTACTACAGTGAACTTTCCAAAGTCTCTCATTTTATACCCTTTTTTATGAGTGGATACCTGATGAATTATTAACAAGGCCTTTTGCCCTTACAAAGATTTACTCAATTTTGAAGTATCCTACAATAAATAACTTGTTATTTTAAATGGGTTTGGTTAGAAATTCCATCTTAAATATCATCCATTTCTTGAGTCATAGAGTTATACAGGACAGGAACAGACCCTTCGGTCTGACTTGTCCATGCCGACCAAGTTTCCCAAATTAAACTAGTCCCATTTGCCTGTGTTTAGCCCATATCCCTCTAAACCTTTCCTATTCATATACCTGTCTAAATGTCTTTTAAATTTAAGAGTGCCTGCATTTACCATTTCCTCCGGTAGTACACTCCACTTACAAACCATCCTCTGTGTGAAAAAGCTGACCCTCAGTCCTTTTTAGTTTTTTCTCCTCTCACTTTAATAATATACCCTATAGTTTTGAACTCCTCGATCCTAGGGGAAAGACTTTTGCTTATCCGATGGCCCTCCTGATTTTATGAGCTTCCATAAGGCCTCCCCTCAAACTCCTACACTCCAGTGTCAAAAGACCCAGCCTATCCAGCTCTTCTTATGACTCCAACCTTCCAGTCCTGGAAACATCCCTGTAAATATTTTCTGCACTCTCTCCAATTTAATAATATCCTTCCTATAGCAGGGTGATCAGAACTGTACATAGTACTCCAAAGATGGGCTCACCAACATCCTTTACAACCTCAACATGATGTTCCAATGGTCTGAGCAACAAAGGCAAGCATGCCAAATGCCTTCTTAGCCATTCTGTCTACCTGTAGTGCAACTTCCAAAGAACTATATACCTAAATCCCAATGCCTGTCTGTTTGACAACATTGTTCAGGGCTCTACCATTAACTTTATAAGTCCTGCCCTTGTTCATTTTATCAAAATGCAACACCTTGCACTTATCCAAATTAAACCCCATTTGCCTCTCCTCAGGATCCCTTTGTAGCCTTAGATAGCCTTATCCACTGTCCACTGTACCACCAATTTTGGTGTCATGCACAAACTTATGAACCACGCTCATACAAATCATTTATATAAATGACAAACAACAATGGACCCAGCACAAATCCCTGTGGAACATTGCTTGTTACAGGCCTCCTGTCTGAAAGACAACCCTCCACCACCTTGCGTTTTTTTTTTGTCTAACTTCTGGTGAGTGAGGGTGAATGGATGATAGATGAGAGTGGGTCAGGTAAGAGTGCAGGGTATTCTGATGTCAGTTTTAGATACTTGGGAGCATATTTGGTTGCGTCTCTGGAGTTGTGTGAGGGTGATCATGGGAGTTGGGTCAGGTGTCCATGGGGTAGCAGGGCTCTACTTGGGGTGGGAGGGAGAAGGTCAGACACTGTCCAATGAGGTCAGTAATTTTGGGTGTATGAGTTGGAGTTGGTAGGGTGACTGGGGGAGATTGGGAATTGGTTATCCAACAAACAAGAGTCAGTGAAAATGAGTGTGCGGTCAGTTTCATGGTGTTTGAAAATGTTTTAATTTCTCTTACTTTTCCTGGTTAACTATTCAGGTATAACAATCAGAACTTTCTGACCAACACAGTATGGTGTGCTTTTTCAGTGCCTTCTGGATACTGGGTAATTGATCATCAAATGTTTCAACTTCTGGAGCAATTACTGGATAGGCAGTGATTTTGGGATTTCTAAGTAGTGTGGAAGAAATCTGCAAAGGATGTTTCCTGTCTCTGACTAGCGGTAGCTGTAAGATTTGGGCCATTGTTCTGGAAAATTGTCCTGCGTCCATTCGAGAAGTTCATTGCATTTACTGCTCAAGGTGTTCTGCTTTAGTTAGTCAGTATTAAAATGAAACTCTAACAAAATAGCACTATCTTATGGTTTTCATTTCCACTGCCTGATTAGTCTTATTGAAATGTTTTCTCACTATAATGGGGGCAGACGGTGGCTCACAGTGCCAGGGACCTGGGTTCGATCCCAGCCTCCGGGGACTGTCTGTGTGGAGTTTGTATGTTCTCCCCATGTCTGCGTGGATTTCCTCCGGGTGGTCCGGTTTCCTCCCACAATCCAAAAATGTGCAGGTTAGGTGAATTGGCCATGCTAAATTGTCCATAGTAACCAGGAACATGTAGGTTAGGTGCATTAGTCAGAGGTAAAATGTTGGGGAATGGATCTGGGTGGGCTGCTCCTCGGAGGGTCGGTGTGGACTTGTTGGGCCAAAGGGCCTGTTTCCACAATGTAGGGATTCTATCAAAAAAATTGTATTAGTTACGTCATTGAACATTGTGAATCTCCTCCTTTCTGAGTTTATCAAAAAATACTCTTTTGTAATCTTTCTTTCGTGATCTGATATTCTATAAGCAATCTTCAGCATACTGCTGAGACCGTGTTACTACGACGTAGAATGAGAATCAGGGGATTATATTGAGGTGGACACAAAGGATAATTAGGAAAGTAATTTTGAAGGTTGACAAGCAGGGTGAGCAAGTGAGAGAGAAAAAGAAGTTAGTTGTGATCTAGTATTTTACTGTTAATATCTGTCTGAATCTTTCTTAGATGTTGAAAGATTGCACACTGTAGTACTGTGGAGAATGATCTATGATTACCCAAATTTTGACAATTTTGTAAATGTTCTGTTGAAACTGTGTGGGTTTCCTTGTATTCCGCATGGCAACAGCCAATAAGATTCAACTTGTTAGTAAATCAGCACCCTTTCCTCATGCAGCATATGTTCACTTTGAAATCCTTCATTCTTGTATCTGACCTGACGACTGCGAGAATGCTCAAGTGTACAGCTCAAAATATTTTAATATTTGACTAAAGAGAAGCCTCTAATTCGGGATTATCATGTTATTACAAACATCCAACCCTTAAAATGAATAAAACCTTCAATCTGAAATGACAAGTTGAAGATTTACCAAAGTTACCATTATTGGAAAGTGTGGCATAACACAAACTATTTAAGAGGAAATGTATTGCTTATTTTTCATTTTGAAGAAGTGACAATGTAAATTAGATTGTTCATTAATGTTCCTTAGGGCAGGAAACCTGCTTTGACTTACGTACAACTCCAGATCTACAGCAATGTTAAGTTTAAACTGCTTTCTGAAATGTCCTCTTCCACCAAAAGAACAAACTCTGCAGAGGTGGCACTACATATGAATACAGTCAACAGGGTTACGCTGGAAGTCCTCAATATTGTGTGTCAAAGACAGAAGCAATATACAATCAACAGGAATAAGCAATCACACAGCTAGCATGTCCAGATTTGCCAGATCCAGTTATGAAAGGTGATAAAACTTGGTCAGCACGCACAATTGAACCAAAGGGTGTGTTTCCATGCCGAATGACTCAATGACTCTAATGAGTAGGAGGAAGATGCTTTGCAAATATTTCCATCTACTGATGCGATAACGTAGAAATTAATGCAACAGGTAAGGCTGGAACATTTGTATCCATTTTCAACCAGAAATGCTGAGTGAATGATTCACTCAGCCTCCTGTGGACATCTCCAGCATCACGGATGCCAATTTTTAACCAATTCAATTTGCTTGTTGTCAGGCAATAGCTGAAAGCACAGCTTATTCCAAAGCATATGGTCTCTGGTAATATTCTTGTAATAGTACTGAATACATGTACTCCCGAATTAGCCATGTCGCCGAATACATGTAGCCGAATTAGCTACAACATTGGAATCTACGATAGAATGTGGAATATTGCCCATGTATGTTCTGTACACAAAAAGCAGAACAAATAAAAGCTGGCCAATTTCCATTCCATTGATCTAATTTCAATCATCCTTGTTGTCCATGCTTAGGAGACTTCGACCAGTTTATGTTTTAAAAACACTTCTTTCAAGTGTTCTTGCTAGTGAGGCATATAAAGGGACACACAATTCGGTTGACAGTTCGACTCTATTTTAGTAACAAAATATCCTTGTTTAAAAGCACCATGGGAGTTAAATGGGAGGGAAGTGGGCTGGGGAGAAGGTAGCTAAGAGTGCAATAGGTAGATGGAAGTGGGGGTAAAGGCGATAGGTCGGAGAGGAGGGTGGACCTGTGGAGGGAGGTGGAGCTGGGGAGAAGGTAGCTAAGAGTGCAATAGGTGGATGGAGGTGGGGGTAAAGGTGATAGGTTGGAGTGGAGGGTGGAGTGGAAGGAAGATTGACAGTTGGGACAGGTAATGAGGGCGGAGCTGAGCTGGAAGGTTGGAACTGGGGTAAGGTGAGGGGGGAAGAGAAATGAGGAAACTGGAGAAGTCCACATTGATGCCCTGGGGTTGAAGGGTCCCTAGGCGGAAGATAAGGCATTCTTCCTCCAGGCGTCGGGTGGTGAGGGAGTGGCGGTGGAGAAGATCCAGAACTTGCATGTCCTTGGCAGAGTGGGAGGGGGAGTTGAAAGATTGGGCCACGGGACAGTGGGGTTGGTTGGAACCTGCACTTCTACACATGTCGTTTATTGTATCTGTTGCTCCCGATGTGGTCTCCTCTACATTAGGGAGACTGGACGCCTTCTCACAGAGAGCTTTAGACAACATCTTCAGGACATCTACATCAATCAACCGCACCACCCCACGGCTGGACATTTCAACTCCCCCTCCCACTCTGCCGAGGACATGCAGATCCTGGGTCTCCTCCACCACCACTCCCTCACCACTCGATGCCTGGAGGAAGAACGCCTCATCTTCCACCTTGGAACACTTCAACCCCAGGGCATCAATGTGGACTTCAACTGTTTCCTCATTTCCCTTTCCCCCATCTTACACCAGTCCCAACCAGTCCAGCTCAGCACTGCCCTCATGACCTATCCCACCTGTCAATCTTCCTTCCCACCTGTCAATCTTCCTTCCCACCTATCCGCTCCATTCTCCTCTCTGACCTATCACCTTTACTCCCACCTCCATCCACCTATTGCCCCTTCCATTTATCTCTCCACCCCTGAGGCTCCCAGCGTCATTCCTGATGAAGGGCTCCAGCCCAAAACGTTGATTCTCCTGCTCCTCGGATGCTGCCTGACCTGCTGTGCTTTTCTGGCAACACACTTTCGACTCTCATCTCCAGCATCTGCAGACCTCACTTTCTCCTTGGAGGGATATAGGCCAAGCGCAGGCTGGTTGGACTAATTTGGTTTGGAATTATGATTGGCATGGACTGGTTGGATTGAAGGGTTTCCTTCTGTGCTGTATGACTCTATGACTCAAATAGGTACAACATTAACATGGTGAAATATGTCATTAAATGGAATATTAGATTTTGTTTTTAAATATGTGACTCCTGGATAATGGACATTGCTTGCAAGTCCATCTCTCTATAATTGCCCTGTCTACAACCAAGGAGTTTGTTAAACCAATTTAGAAAACAAGAGCTAACCACCTTATTATGAAAATAATGTCACTAATTGACCAGAAACATTCAGGATTCCTGACCTCAGTCATACCACAAAATAGATGGGTGTTCATGTAAATGCCATGATAGAATTAAAGTCATTTCCTGCTATTATTATTCCAGGCCTCTGGATTACTAACCCAGTAATTAAATAAGGATGCTCCTGTACTTCATCCAATTTATAAACTATAAAAAGGCTGGAAGAAGTAATTTGGTGAATTTCCATTCCTTCAAGGGTATTAAGTAAGGCAATCCAGTACTTGTTTCAAAATCTCTTTTGTTTTGGTTGCTTCTTGAACTGTGCCAACACTAATCATAATTAATCATGAATTTGATCATTACATCAGTCCCTGTTGAGTGAATTCAATGTAATTTCAAAAATAAATAAATATTGGTAAACAACAGCATTTAATTCTTCCTGACAATAACTTACTTCAATAAAGTTAAAGATCACACAGCACCAGGTTATAGTCCAACAGGTTTACTTGGAAGCACTAGCTTTCACAGTGCTGCTCCCTCACGTGGTTGTGGAGTATAAGATCGTAAGACACAGAATTTACAGCAAAAGATTACAGTGTGATGCAACTGAAATTATATATTGAAAAAGACCTGGATTGTTTGTTAACAGTACACCTCAGTCCAACACCAGCACCTCCAAATCATACTTTAACAAAAGGAGGGCAACTTTCAATTAGCATCAAAAGCATATTTCGGATTTGTTTCTATTCATCTGATCTCCAAGGTCCACCAAGCCAGTTTCTACCTCCAGTTAACTCAGCTTCTCACAGTATGTCATTTAACTCACACTGGGCTAACTTCCATATGCCAGAACAGACCAGAAAAGATTTTGTGTTCTGTTTTTGTTATGGTGGTAGACAGTGACCTCTAGGGATCTTTATAAGTACTGCAAGACTTCTATGGCAGAAGTTAAGAGGCATAAGTCATAAAGATGTACAGCACAAAAACAGATCCTTCAGTCCAACTTGTCCATGTCGACCAGATATCCTAACCCAATCTAGTCCTATTTGCCAGCACTTGGCCCATATCCCTCTAAACCCTTCCTATTCATATACCCATCCATATGGCTTTTAAATGCTGTAATTGTACCAGCCTCCACCACTTCCTCTGGTATCTCATTCAATATACGTACCACCCTCTGCGTGAAAAGGTTGCCCCTTAGGTCCTTTTTATATTTTCCCCTCTCACCCTAAACTGATGCTGTCTAATTCCAGACACCTCCGCCCCAGGGAAAAGACCTTGTCTATTTACCCTATCCATGCCCCTCATGATTTTATAAACCTCTGTAAGGTCACCCTTCAGTCTCTGACACTCCAGAGAAAACAGTCCCAAACTATTCAGCCTCTCCCTATAGCTCAAATCCTCCAACCCTGGCAACGTCCTCGTAAAGGCAAAAGTGAGGACTGCAGATGCTGGAGCTCAGAGTCTAGATTAGAGTGGTGCTGGAAAAGCACAGCAGGTCAGGCAGCATCCGAGGAGCAGGAAAATCGACGTTTCGGGCAAAAGCCCTTCATCAGGAATGAGGGGCTTTGCCCGAAACGTCGATTTTCCTGCTCCTCGGATGCTGCCCGACCTGCTGTGTTTTTCCAACAGCACTCTAATCTAGACAACGTCCTAGTAAATCTTTTCAAGTTTCACAACATCCTTCCGATAGGATGGAGATCTGAATTGCATGCAATATTCCAAAAGTGACCAATAAAAGAAGTCATATCAAACGCTTCCTTCACTATCCTATCTATATGCAACTCTACTTTCAAGAAACAATGAACCTGCACTCCAAGGTCTCTTTCTTCAGCAACACTCCCCAGGACCCTACCATTAAGTGTATAAGTCCTGCTGTGATTTGCTTTTCCAAAATGCAGCACCTCTTATCTAAATTAAATTCCATCTGCCACTCCTCAGCCCATTGGCCCATCTGATCAAGATCGCGATGTACTCTGGGGCAACATTCTTCGATGTCCACTACACCTCCAATTTTGGTGTCACTTGCAAACTTACTAACTATACAAATTAATTGGGCTTGGCTTGGAACCCAACATGTCTGATCAAAACTAATTAACAATAATAGATGACAGAGTCAGATTTGAATAATTCTAACATATATGGTATGATTCAAGGAGGGCTCTTGCTGTACAGTGGTAGTGATTCTACTACTGGATCAAGAGTCCTGGATTCATGTTCCACCTATTTCAAAGGTGTGTACTGTAATAACAGCTCTGAACAAAATATTTTCATGGAAATGATTCAACTTTACACATCAAATGCATACCATTGTATGTTAATTCAAATGAAAACTGCCTGCCCAATCCCCACCAAGAGGTTATGAATTTAAGTACCAGAACAATCAATTGTCTGTTTCGACACCCCCACCTCCCCCACCCCCCCCGCCCCGCCGTGCCATTACAAATTAATTAAAATCATTGACATTGCCAATACATAATCTTTATTATTAATCTGGTGTAGAAGATAAACTCACACATTTATAATTGCATGTTTCTATTATGTTTTTCTTGTGATTTCTTTGCTGCAATGTTATTTAACTCATCAATTTATGACATTAAACATTACAAAAGAGGCAGGGTGATCTGCCAGTCAACATAAAGTTATCTATTAGTCAAAAATATTGACAAGTTCAACATTGATCGATTCATAACGAAACCCAGCTTTGGAGGGTGTGTGTTCTTTTACTCTCCAATAAACAATTTGATAATTTTAATTAGTCAAGTCTGACAGAGAATTTACATTATTTTAAAGTAGTCATTTTTTCCACAGAATTGTTTTTCAGCTAGATAGCAATTTAACTGGTGTACATGACTAAATAGGGTAGATTGCAGAATCTATAACTGACTTACGACATAAGCACTTAACACCTGAACTTCCATGATCTTTTTTACCAGCTCAAAAGAAAGATCATCCAGGATCTCCAGCTAAGAAAATTGGGCATACCAATAGGCCGGTATTCAGTTTGCTGTTAATTGCTTCTGTCCAGGTTATTTCATCACATTGCACGGGTTTATGACGGAAGATCTTCTATTTGGGCTTTGGGCAAACATTTGGGCGCAATGTCACCTCAGCTAGATCAGCATGGTGCATAGCACATTATACGCCCACGTGTTGGGCCTATGGTATCTCTCTGTACAGTTCTTAGCCTAACTTTAAGCGAGTTTTGTTTTGAACACTACTGTCACTTTTAGGATTTGTGGAAAGTTGAAGAGGTCTGCCTGAGCAACACCATGATGCTGATGTAATCACGGCAGCCAACATTGCTGACAGCATGAGGAACAGATTTTTAATGTTAAACTTGCGCCTCAACCGTGTGAGCTTGGTTACAGGCAATGGTACGCTTCCAGAAAATTGGAAGCAAGAAATGGACTTCTTCAGCTCTGCCCATGTTCTGTTGTTGCAGTGTCTGTTGCCTCCAGTCAAAGATTTTCAACTTCACTTCCCCCACCAGCTCTCATCACCTCCCCAATACAGGTATCCACAATGTTATATAAATATGAATGATTTCTAGTCTTTGGGTGAAGACAGCAGCACTGTCCAGGGATTACGATACTTCACATCCCGCCAAAGTTGCAGTTGACACTCATTAGAAAGTGTTTTACTACCTGTCTGTGTGCCTGGTGACAAACTTGCTGTTGGTTCTGGCTAATGCTCAGCTTCAGCATTATTGGACTGTAGGTGGATCCTGCCTCTTTTAAAGATAGAGGTTAAACTTACCAGCCATGTTTAGGGACACATTAATGTGAATTCAGGCTATTAGAGTAAAGCCTCTTGTTATATGGCCTAGATAGGACATTCTATGCAACTGTTGTAGTCTCCCTGCCTCTGGGCAAGAAGCTCCAGGTTTAAAGCCCACTTGATTTTGTGGTAACCAAGTGAGAAGTGTTCGTTAACATATGCCAATGACAAGCAGTAAGAGCATTCATGTGTCAGAAAGAAAATTGGAGTCTTTACTATTACCAATTCAAATGAATTAAAATGAATTTCTTTGAATTTTAAGTAATTTGTAGTTGTCACTTTTTTCCTTTTTCTTTTTCCTTTCCTTCTTTTGGGTATCAGTGTGTGTTATGATGGCCACACACTCCACCATCCTTCCCAGAGTTCTGAATTTATCAATAAGTATGTTATTTTTTAAACCTTAAAGAATTTGTTGCAGATTATTTTGGAACAAATTATTTTAGACAAGGTTTGGGGAAACATGCCATTGCCCATTGCAAAAAGAAAGATGAAATGGGTTAAAAATCACCTGTTACTGATGGGACGGGAGGATCCTCCTGAAACAAGAACGAGCATTTAGCCTGCATGAGGTGTGTATTCTGCAGATCTCAGACCATTCCAATGTATCCTGTCCCACTCAATAGTAGATGAATGCTGGGTTAAATCTGGATGCTATTTCCATTACTGACACTGTAGTGATTGTAAGGAAGTCAGCCAATTTGACTTCATAGAGTACGGTCCCTGATTGGGGCGGTTAATCTAGTCCAAACAGAGAACCCTGATGGACAGATAAGACCAGGATTGTACCCTGGAGTTGTTCAGGGAGAGGTGGGTGCCTCAGGGAGTGGAGTGCATTATTTTCCTCTCCAACTCTATTTTGATTTAATCCCTGCCCTGCCCTTCACTGTTTGATCACGCAGCATTGCCCTTTGATGTGAAGGGCACTGTTTGTCACTGGCCACTCGGGTGTTTCCCTTCTTCCTGGTGGTGGAAATTTGAATAAAGATTTGTGCACCTTGAGTCTCACACCTGCACACACACACATCATGTGTGCTGGGGAAAAAAATAAGCACTACCGCAGTTAGGCGGTAGTGTGGGGGTAAAAAGCAAAAAAAAACTAAGAGAAAAAAAACACAAAAAAAATGAACAAGAGTGCCAAAGGTTCTGTTCACTTTGAGAGCTGGCTCTGAGGGAGTTGGATCAGCGGCAAGGGCTCTCCATTTGTAAATAAAGGGTGACCTGGTAATGGGATACTGGCATCTATGGAGTTACTTCATGATTTCTTGGACAAAACTGTCCTAAAGCCTGCCTTAAGATCTCCTGATGTGGTCAACCTCAAATGCACTAAAATCTGTAAAGCACAACAGCATGTTTTACTACACCGTAGTTTATGAATGTGTGGAAGAGGTGCAGGTCTACCTGGCATTAGTTACACTGAACTCAAGATCTACTGAACACGTTTAGATTAATTAATCCTGATCAAATGTTGTATCCTTCCTCTTTCAAATGCTGAAGGGCATGCTTTGCAAAAAAAAAACAGGAGTGAACACCCTGGAGTTGTTCAGGGAGAGGTGGGTGCCGCAGGGAGTGGGGTGCATTATTTCCCCATCAACA
Source organism: Chiloscyllium plagiosum (assembly GCF_037043375.1). NCBI lineage: Eukaryota > Metazoa > Chordata > Chondrichthyes > Orectolobiformes > Hemiscylliidae > Chiloscyllium > Chiloscyllium plagiosum. The sequence continues at coordinate 28,396,624 of NW_028270141.1, read as the reverse complement.
CTATTTTGATTTAAGCCCTTCCCTCCCCTTCACTGTTTGATCACACAGCATTGCCCTTTGATGTGAAGGGCACTGCTTGTCACTGGCCACTCGGGTGTTTCCTTTCTTCCTGGTGGTGGAAACTGAATAAAGATTCGTGCACCTTGTGTCTCTCGCTGTGTCCCACACCTGCACACACACACAACATGGGTGCTGGGGAAAAAATAAGCACTACCGCAGTTAGGCGGTACTGTGGGGGTAAGGAAAAATAAATAAATAAACAGAAGAAAAAAAAATAAACAGGAGTGTCAGATGCTGAGAGCTGGCTCTGTGGGAACTAGATCAGTGTCAAGGACTCTTCACGTATAAATAAAGCGTGACTTGCTGATGGGATACTGGCTTTTGTGGAGTTATTTCGATGCCACTACAAATTCCATCATAATCCTGAATTTCAAGCTAATTTACACCACATATGTTAAAGCATCTGCGAAAACTACTGCATATAATTCTACATGTCAATTAACATTTTACAGAATCATTGAAGTTAGCAGCACAAGAGGGAGCTTTTGGTTCATCAGACCTCCGGCAGTTGCCTGAAAAGACAATTCATTCTATTTTGTGGATCTTCCTTCATATTTTATAATATCCAAATAATTAGCAATCTTTTCTCAAAACCTTCATTATAGTCCTGCGCAATCACTGAAGGTAAATTTTACATTCACCAGTTGGGGCACCATTGTTTGTCTATTAAAAAACCTGATCAATTTGTTTTGCAATTATTTCACTTTGAACTTTTGTTTCTTTGCAAATAGAACAAGACATGGGATTGTAGGTGCAGTCAGGATGTACAGCAGGCAGCCATTTCGTAACTGCATTTTTTGAGTTTCTTACAAAGTTGAATTTCACCTCCTTCTAGGTTATTACATGTCAAATTGTGCAATTGCACTTCCAGTGACCTGAGTGTGGTGCTGGAAAAGCACAGCCAGTCAGGCAGCATCCGAAGAGCAGGAGAACTGATGGTTTGGGCATAAGCCCTTCATCAGGTATGCTGCCTGACTGGCTGTGCTTTTCCAGCACCACACTTTTGACTCTGATCTCCAGCATCTGCAATCCTCACTTTTTCCTTTCCAGTGATCTGGGCTGGATTTAAACAATTTCCACTGGTGAAAATATAATATTATTTCCCACCTGTTTCCAATCTGCTGTTCACACTGATACTGTAATTCATTTCATGACTTTGAGTCATTTTGATAATCAAATGCAGTCAGCGCAATGGTTTCAGAACAAATGGTTTATGAAGAGAATGGATTCCTTCCGAGATGCTCCGAGTGCAAGAACGGTATCTGAGGATAAATTGGAGGCATCTGACCCAGTGCCAAAATGCCTCAGGAGAAGCTACAAGAGAAAGAAACCATAACTGATTGTAAACTACAATTTAACAAAGCAATATTAAGGCCGTGATGAGTTACATGAAGTGTGTTATGTTTTTGACAATACAATGTAATATTTAACAAGTTAAATTAACATTGTGGATGGAAATTAACAAGAACCAAAATTTAATAGATCTTAATAGGTTACAAATTACCCTAACTTGGAATTATATAATTGTTCCTTCACCATTCTTGGGTTAAAATCCTGGAACACATTATCTAATAGTGCTCTGGGTGTACCTTCAGAACACAGACTGCAGCATCTCAAGAAGGAAGCTCACCATCATCTTCACAAGGCCAACTATGAGTGATGTTATAAATAGACAAATATGAGGCTATCTTGTGTAAATATTGACCCCTTGACTGACCAAAGATTCCTTAATTTTTAAGTTCCACCAGCTGCTTTGGTGGGATTTGAACCCGTCCTAGAACATGAACCTGGGGACTAATTGCTGGGATGGAGGAAATGAAAGCTCAGCAGCCAAGGTGTAAACTACTCTTAAATGTCCACACTGGTCATAACGCTCTGTCATCAAAACCTTGTTGTGTGGCTTCTTCGTGAGTTTTGTACACCAGGGAGAGCATGAGGGCTGGGTTCGGACAGGACAAAACATTTGTGCATTCCTCTATTTTCTGGGTGGGTCAGGACATTATGCAGGCAGAGTGAAATCTGAATTCACTCTGTCAAATGGAAGCCTTCTGATGTAAAGAATTCTCAAAAGTTTGCATGTAGGATGCCATTCCATAACTAGAATAGAGATCCAGGAGTATTAAGTGAGAAGAAACAACTTGAGTAACTGCATGACTGTTGCTTTTGAGACACTCGACCAATACTGAAGCCTTCAGTAGGAAAGTCTATGTAATTAATTAGCTGATGAGTACAAATGTTGGGTTCATGACAGAGTGGCCTTACTCCACTGATAGTGTTGGAGGTCCTGCTACTCATTCTTTCTCTTTTTTTTTCTTTGCTCCTGCCTTTTGTGGAGACAGGAGGACTGAGAAAGGTTGCTCTTTTTCCTTTCTGGTAGATTTGTGAAGTCTGTTCAGAAAAACATTACCTGGGATTTTCAGTGATATCAATATAAAACGTTAGATTTACTCAGCTGATCAGACTGTGTCTATGGTAATGTTATTTATATTAAAGCATCTGTAAGTAATTTTCCATTTAACCTATCATGCACTTAATAAGATGAATTATTTTGTCAACTAAGTGATACATTGACAATGAAATGTGCAAATTTAATTTTGAATATAAGTTAACAAATGATAAATTGATAATGTAATTTGCACAGTAGTTATATCTAAATCAGTTAAGGCCCCTAAATCATGTAACTTAACGATGCTTAGTGATAATTTTCATGTTTCAGGGTGGGCAGGGGGAAGCAGGTTGATTGCCTCTTATGCAGCCTGGTCCAGTATGCTTTCCATTGTGTGCAAAACACAGCTGATTACTATGAACAAATCTCATATGCCTTTTTGGTTTGTTTAACTTCACACTGAAATAAGCCCAAGATCTAAGGGCATGAAATTTGGTCATGTATTGGTGATTCTAGTGGTGTAGTATAAATGTATTTCAATCCTCTGTGAGCAGTCAGCACTGTGGTTGTCACCTGTACACCCCTCATAAAGCACCTTTAGTGGTATCAGTGGAGAACACCATGCAGGCTGCGTATGGTGTTGCTTGTTTCCAGGGAAAGAAGGCAGGCCTCTGTAACGATTCTACAAAAACAAGTTTCTCCCCACATTCACATGCTATTCATCCAGGTTCCCAGGTGGTTGTAATGACCATACTTTTTGCAGAGATTCTGGAGGTTATGTCAAGCATACCTTTCACATGTGTCCTGCAGAACGGTTTGTATAATTGTTGGTTCAGTACACAAACTGTAGTGTAGTTGTGTGATGTGGCATTTTCAATGCATGTTTATAAGTACATGATAATGTTCTTTTTTAGATCACTTTGCAATAGAGTAACAAGAGTATCCTTTTTCTTCTAAAAAAATGCATTGCCCCTTTAAATCAACAAAACTTTTCCAATGATTAATTATTTTACACATAATGCCTAAGTTAAGAAAACTTACAATCAACTTCTATTGTTAAAATTGAAATTCCAAACATTTGAAGCTGCCTTGTAGCTTGTTTTCTTCACTGAACAGAGCATTATTCACGATACATGTGAGACCCATGCCTCTCTTTTGTGGATTTGATATTGATCTCTGTCTGTTTTGAGTTGCCATGCTGTACCGGTGATGTTACGTATACTATTACGAGTGATGCTTGATGTTGCAGATATTCTGCTGCTTGTTAGTGATGTTTTAACATCACATCATTTATTATTGATGGCGCTGATCATACTGATGGTCCTTTCTGCATCACCTCTGGAACAGGTTGAATGTAGACTCTTCACTACCACCTGTTTGTTCGTTTCGGTCTCAATGATGTATAATTTTGGAGACATCTTTACCAAAGACCTTTGCTGGGCCACAGGTTTTTAGGATTGGATCTGGTACAATGTACTGTTTGTCCTCTCAACAACTAAAGCAAGGATTTGATAGACTTTCTGAAGTGTGAACTTCTTCTACCTGTGCATTAGTCAGTTAAGACCACACGATGTAGGAGCAGAAGTAGGTCATTTAGTCCATTGAGTGTGATCCGTCACTCAATGGGATCATGGCTGATCCGATAATCCTCAACACCACTTTTTCCTGTCTTTCCTCGATCACCCTTTATTCCCTTACTGATGAAAAACCTGTCTGTCTCAGCCAAACTTAATTACCTATCATCAACAACTCTCCGCAGTAAAGGATTCCACAGATTCACAATCTTCTGAGAGAAGAAATTCTTCCTCATCTCTATCTTAAATATGTGACCTCTTATTCTGAAATTATGCCCCTTCTGAAAGACTCTCTTAGAAGGGGAGATAATCTTTCCACATCTATTCTTTTATTTCCTCCTGGTCAATATGGTGCCTATATCTTGTTTGGCAAAGTTGTCTTGTACTTCCTGCTGTTGAAGGAGACTTCAAGTCACCCTTCAGAATCGGAATGATAATAAGGCAAAATGTGGGTCTTCCTTTGTCTCTTGGAACTTTGTTAGGATCCTCTTTATCATTTGAATGTGTGTCTCTATGAAAATATGTGCTCTTCTTTAATGTGGAGAAGAGGTTATAATGCTCAACCCATATTGTTCAACTTGTTAAACTCTTGTGGTGAACTGGATTGTATTATCATATCTTGTCCTTCATTGGTGATTATTGTTTGTTTTAGATTAATTAAAGTGTGGAAACAGCTCTTCGGCCCAACAGCTCACACTGACCCTCCGAAGAGCAACCCACCCAGACCCATTCCCCTACATCTAACACTACGGGCAATTTAGCATGGCCAATTCACCTAACCTGCACTGTGGGAGGAAACTGGAGCACCCAGAGGAAATCCACGCAGACATAGGGAGAATGTGCAAACTCCACACAGACAGTTGCCTGAGGCGGGAATTGATCCCGGATCTCTGGCGTTGTGAGGCAGCAGTGCTAAGCACTGTGCCACCGTGCCACCCACCTTTGTAATTAATGGAAACTCTAAGATAATAGTTTGTTACTATGAGATATTATTCTTAATTGTGCATAAATACATCCCACAGTATGCTACAGTCTGTATGGCAGCTCACTAGACATAATCTCTTCCTGTTGTATATTTCCAGAGTCCTGGCATGCATTTCAAGTCGACAGTTGTTTTCAATACCTGTGTAGGTGTCTATCCACTACACTGCTGGAGCAGTGTCTCTGAGTTCTCCAGTCCCACATGGCTATCATACATCCTGGAGAAGTTCTCTCCACGTTATTTTGATATATGATTATTCTGAATCTGGCCAGTAGAATGCCATCTTCCAGTGAGATATCATCTCTGACCAGTACTGCTGTATTGTAAGTGAATGTATTCCTTCAGCAGGCCATCAATGGTTCACTTGCTGAGGGAGCACCTATACTCTTCATCTTTTGAGAATTTCATCTCTAATTTGATTCAATTTTGATGGTGTTAGGTTCACCTGGTGATGGGCTTTTCATCTAAGTCTTTTTCTTTTGTTTCTCTCATGGCAAAAAGATGGGATTGCAAAGTGACAGGGCTTTGTCTGTTGTATGACAATTTTGTCTCCTCGCACTCTATTTCTGAGTTTGATGAAATTCCTCTCTTGTACTCAATAACTTCTTGCATCTGGACTCATGGATTCTCTGTCAGTGCTGACATGTGAAGAATGTGAAGAGTGAGTGCGTGCACTGGATCAAGCTAGAGTGTCTACCTTCTACGGCTGTGACTCAGGACTCAGTCTGTCTCATTCTTCTGAAGAGCTGGCATTCTGTCACCTTCAAAGTGTATTTGTATGGCTTCAGATTTATCCCAGTTTTCCTGGTTCTCTCCATGGTTTCATTAGAAGGTAGCTATGATCTTTTTCATCTGCATGATAGATCTGCATATTATCAGCAATGTTTCTATTCTTTTACATTCTCTGAACTTTGAGGCAACTCTGGCATAACCACACCTTGGTCCTGCTGCAACTTAGTTGCAACTTGGTTAAAGAGTTTTCCAACACGGTATTGCCTCCTGGTTGCCCTTTCATGGATTCTATATTCTCTCTTTACTCTCTAGGATGCTGGTAGTCTACATTTCTACTCTCAGATATGGTACCGTTTTACTAGGTTGCTATTATTTTAAATCCCATGGATCCCTAGTTTGTCCTTGATTTACAGTATGGCTCTCACACTTTCTGTAGTACTGCGACACTATCCAATTATACAACGACACACGCATTATTACTAAACATGCCTCTTTACTACGGTTTTTCTTTCAAGTCTCCCTTATATGTTCCTGTCTCTTTGCTGATGTTGTAACCACATCATCAATATCCTCATTAACATATTGATATCCCTTATACTACAGCCTGTCTGTGTCATCAACTTTCTACCAGAAAATATTGTGGCGCACTTCCAAGCCAAAAATTACATTCAGGATTTTGTACTGTCCAAAGAGTGTGTAAAATGCTGTCAATACCAAATATTCATCATCCACTTTAAACTTTCACTAGCCATTTCAGGTATCAAGCTGTTTGAAAATATTTGTCCATGTCAACACTGGAATGATTTTCTCTAATGTTGCAATAGGGGAGAGATTACTCTTTATTGTTTGATTAAAGTCCAGACAAATTAGTATCCATCCATTTGGCTTCTCTCTCGCAATTATGAAATTTACCCAAACTGTATAGTCTATGCATCTGGCAATCATCTTTCCCTTCATTCCTCACAGCTACCTTTCAAATGTTTCTTTTAACTCTGTTGTTACTTTATATGGTGGATACAGTACTGAACGTCTGGACCAATGATGATGTGTTATTTAAATCTTCAAAGCATCCAATCACCTTATTGAAGTATCTGTTACACATCTGGACCAAATCTCTCTCACTTATGATTTGTGGGCACATTTCAATGGATAAATTATCTTTAACCTTCAATGAGATTTTATTCTTCTCATGGTTTACTCAGATCAGCACCAGTTCTTCACAACTGCTCAATTGCTTGGTAATTAGGATATTGGGGATCCTTTGATAGTGGCCCCAACCTTTGTGGTGGTATTGTAAGTGCAGGAATGACCCAGCCTCTGAAAGGCTATTGCCTGGTGGGATTGCTGCTTCCAGGAATCTGATTTCAGAGAAAGGCCCATGACAGGCCTTTAATTCAGCTATCTTCCCAACCTTCAGCAAGCGAGGGAAAGATCTGACCACATCTGAAAATCCCAGTCATTGTGATTTTCTCTTCTCTGGGAATTGGCATGTCCAGACAGTTCATGACATTGTAAAGCTTGTGGGTTAGTTGTGAACTCAAACTCCTCGTCATCTTCTTGGGTGTTCAATTTTTTTTGCCTTGTTGCTCTGCCTTTGGTAACTCCTATTCTGTCTTTTATCTTTGTTTTGTACATCTTTTCCAAGTAATTGAGCTTGCTATAAGCTCTGTACTTTGACATGCATGTGGACATGTCCTTCTGTGTGAACTTATTGTTTTCCACAGCTCTTTCGCATCTTCTCCTCCATCTGATGTGCATTCTTCAGTTGCTACTTTAGTGCTTCCTTTTCCCTTAACTTGAAATAAAGGTTAGGGTAGTCAGCATCTTCACCTGAGTACTTGTGGCTTCAAGTGTTTGAGCAGTGTTAACAGTCTGTAATGTTGAGTTTGTTCTGTCCTATGGTGATATTTGTAGATAAAGATGTACAAAATCTCATTTGAGCCAAGCGTGTGGTGCTGGAAAAGCACAGCAGGTCAGGCAGCATCCGAGGAGCAGGAAAATTGGCGTTTCAGGCAAAAGTCCTTCATCAGGAAGGGCTTTTGCCTGAAACATCGATTCTCCTGCTCCTCGGATGCTGCCTGGCCTGCTGTGCTTTTCCAGCACCACACTCCCAACTCTGATTTCCATCTGCAGTCCTCGCTTTCTCCTAGAATCCCATATGATCCAATCTACCAACCTTACATATTGTTCCGTGAATAATTCCTTGCAGATGACATCTCTCAATCACATGAATGAGTTTCAACAGACTCACCTGGTTTGCATCCCAGGCTCTGAAATTCATATAGCAAACAATCTAATTCGGAAGTACTTAGGATGGTAGATGGTTCGGACTCTCTCCCACAAATGCCAATGATTGCAGGATAAATGTTTCTTAAGCAAATGTATTAAAGTATATGGAGGTCCATATGAAGTTAGACCACAGATCAGCCATGATTTCATTGAGTGGCAGAACAAATGCAAGGGGCTGAAATTACCTACTCTAGTTCCTATGTTCCTAATTGTTTGACTTTGGCAAGTGTGTGTTGAACCTCTTGGGAAACATGTTTGGGTTTTTTTGTGTCATCTTCATTCATTCTTCAGATATCAAGCAGATCTAATCCCATCTCGCGTCCTCAATTGGATATAGCAAACAAATTCCTCTGCAGTAATGCATTCTTGAAAACTACTGAAAGACAGTCTGCACTTTTCTTTAAACTTCTCAACTGCCTCCAGGATACTCTCAGCCTTCCAATTCATTAACGGCTAGACCATTGCATTCATTGCTCTGGTACTTTTCACAGGATCCAACCTGTTTCTTTCTTTTATCTTGCTGTGATATTTTTTTCATGTTGATTTTTCTTAATCTAATTCAGCATTAATTTATGTTTTACTCACTGTTGTCATGGTGTGTTTTGTGGTCCCTATAAATTTGAAATAATTTTGCTTTTGGTACAAGTTCAATTGCTTTCATTCAATATATTTTTACAGCAAAGGACTCCTCACTGAGTCAGGTGCATGGCTTTCTAGCTGGAGATGTATTGTCGATCAAATTTGAAGAGTATTATTTATATATTCCAAGTCTCATGTATAATCATTCAACTACTGATGACTACCTTGGGAAAATGGAAGTCATTACACATCCATATCCAGTTTATGATCTTCCATGGAGTGGCACAGTGGTGAGTATGCTGCCTCACAGCACCAGAGACCTGGGTTCGATTCCACCCTCAGGTGACTGCCTGTCTGTGTGAAATTTCCACGTTCTCATTGTGTCTGCATGGGTTTCCTCTGGGTAGTCTGGTTTCCTTCGCCAGTCCAAAGATGTGCAGGTTAGGTGGATGGCCATGTTAAATTGCCCATAGCGTCTGGGGATATGTAGACTGGTTGAGTTAGCCATGGGAAATGCAGGGTTACAGTGATAGGGTATGGAGGTGGGTCTGGGTGGGATGATGTTCAGGACCCGATGGGCTGAATGGCCTGTTTCTGCACTGTAGGGCTTCTATGATACACAACATGTGTTAGTGTTGAATATATGAAGTTGTGCACAAGTTTTGAGTTTAAAAAAGCTCAGAGAATGATGCCATTTTCAATGGAAAGCTGAAATCTACAAGTTAATGTAGGTAGCAAAAAATGCCATTTCAAAATGGGGTGAGAAAAAATGAAGATGGGTGAGCAATTAACACTGGGTAATGGACATCTGAGATACACTGGTACTGTAAACTTCTAAGATTCTATGTGCGTGACGGCATTTCATACAGCATTTTGGAATACAGCAATAAAATAATTTTTGAGTGAATTTGTGATCTTTCTGTTGGTATTAAGTTTCTGGTGGTTTTGTGCTGGTATTCATAAAATTCAGACTTGAATAAGTGGGTGTTCATAAAATTGGTTCCTCTTTTCTGGTGAAATGATTTATTTGCATAAATTGGATTGTTGTCTACTTTTGGATCAGAAATCTTATATTAAAGATGCTCTGCTATTTATCCTTATTACTGTTAAATATTAACAAATGATTAATTGATATTTTGTTGCTTCTAAGAAGCTTTGAAATAATAACTTGACAAAGACACTTACCAGTGACATCAAAGGAATCTTTAATTCCATTATTATAGCTCTTTAGTAAGGAAATATCTAGGGTTGCCAACTAATCTGAGCCTAGGAGTTAATGATACCCAAATTTGGCTCTGTAAACTGTTACCTTGGACAGTTTTCGTGGCAGTTACCTTGGCACTTAGACCACAAACTTCCCATCAGAATTCTCATGCGGTACTTAAGTGAATGAATACATTCAAATTTATGATTCTCAAATAAAAGGCCAAATAACAAAATCCTGAACTGGCAATTATTTAATCATTGATGTCATTGCCAACCTTCCATTCACATAGGATCATGGATATTCAGCAAATTTGTTACAGATGAAATAATTTCACGTAGTGCAATATTACCGATGGAAGAGATTAATCCATTGCCAAGTACAACGCAGCAATCAGTTACCATTGTGCATTATTTTTGGTGTTAGCATTTTGCTTTTGGATGGTTGCCAAGACCGGCTTTGTCCAGAGTTTGTGTACTGGTGGCATACCAATCTTTTAGGCTGTGAGACATGATGAATGTCTTGACACAATGTACTCAATCACAAACTGCGTGTGACTTTAACCTGGGAGAATGTCATATGAGCCAGGCAGCTAGCAGTCATCCATGCAGTCCACCCCTGTGAAAACCAATTACATTTTCTATATAAATTACACATCCTTATCTCCTAGCTTAAGTATTTTCTGGAACTTAGCAGCACTGAAGTAAGAACTATATTCTAGGTGAGTCAGATATGTGCCTTGATGTGGTGAGGCTCGTACATGTTCATGAAAGCAGGAACTGGACCAGAGGTGCAGGCAGTCACGGCGAATAGCGTTTAACCTGAATGGTTGGGGCCTGCTACCTAAGATGAAGGTGGGAGGAGAAAGTGGTGAGCTGGAGATGGCAGGTAGCTGCTTTGATCTTCATGTTGGGAAATATCACTGTCTAGTTTCTATCTGTCCATAAGAAAGTAGGACATTGTATATCATTTGAGGCAGAATAGGTACTATGAAAGGGAAATGAAATCAAATAAGCCTTTTCTCCACTCACTAGCAAGAGGCTCATTTCACCGTTCAAGCCTCGGTTACAGAATCAGATTTTATTATTTCCAATCTCTTTCTTTTTCTAAACTTGACATTTTTTCCTAACTGACACACCATTTCCTGAGCTGTTCAGGACCTGCAAAACCGCAAACCAATGTTAACTTTTCGGTTTCAATACACCTCTCATTCGGAATTGAAGAAGAAAGTTACTCTTCAGAATAAAGAGCTACATTCTTGGAGATTTGTTTGGTTCTTTAGTGATGGGAGAGACTTTGGCTCACTGGATCCACATTAAATCTAAGTCACCTCAGTCCACTCACATTGTTTAACTAACAACACAAATGGTAACATGTGTTTTGATTTTTCAGTTAGTTAGTGAGCAACTAGCATATGGCTTGGCAGAAAAGTACTATCTGATCAAAATGAGGCCAGTTGCATCCATTTCCAGCATGTTATTAAATACATTTGTTTTTATTTTAGCTAGTCTGAGGCAATATCATTTTGGCTTTTAATTATAAAGAAACTATTGTCTGATCAAAGACTTTTGTCATAAGTAGTTGGCACAGACCCAGCATTAAATTCAGAAATAATGGAAGTATAACCTTGGCAAATATAACCTGAGCTTATTAAAGAGGCAATTATTAATCAGATTTTTACACTTGCTGCTCTTCCAGTCTGTTTTTCATAAAGCAATGCAACACTTTACAAGGGCATATTTTACTGTTTTGAATAAAATATGTTTTGAGTTTTATTCCAACATTAAAATAGTGAATAGAATTCAACTTGAGCTCATGGAAGAAAGGTCTTTAATATTTTATTGGTAATTTTCTTAATTCCACGCACATTTACAGAATTGATAGATTAGTATATTTTCAATTATGGCAATAGGGAGGAAGTTTAGAAAAAGAGAAATTAAAGGGTCGAAATATGGAAATTATTAAATGCTACTAACTAAACAAACTGGAATAAAAAAGGATGGGAAGTTAAGTCACCGTTATGTGAGTCTTTGATTTGATCCAGTGGATGATACTATAGTTCTGGGCATTGCACCTCAGTTAAGATTGCATTTTAAATTCACCAGAATGATACCTGTCTTAAAGTTTACTTATGAAGGATAGATGCGTGAGCCGGACTTGTATTTGATTAAATGATAACCTAATTGAAGTGTTTAACACAATGAAGTGATTTTCTATATTTAAATAGTGAAACTGTTGTCTTTGGTTGGGCAGAGTCCAGAACAGCCTTGAAATTAGGGTTCAGATTAAAACTAATTCAGGGCAGTGTAATCTAGAATTAACTTACCAAAAATTGGTAATTGAATTTTAGTGGACAAGGACATTAAGGCTGACCAAACTAATGGAGCTAAGGTACAGATAAACCATACATGAATTGAAAATGTTACAGGTGCTGAAGTGCCTGCTCATGATGATCTTGTGCTGCTTGCTGCGAGGCTGCTCACCTTGACTTTGTGCATTAAAAGTAAGCAACATGCTTGAGAAACTATGGGCAAAGATTCAATGGGACTTTTCCTCAATGTTTCACCATAAACTTAGCAGAAGATCACCAGAAACTTTGTGGAAATAGATTATGGAACTGTTTATTCCATTGAGAATTATCTTAAAAATCACATAACACCAGGTTATAGTCCAACACATTTATTTGGAAGCTCTAGCTTTCGGAGCGCTGCTCTTTCATCAGGTAGCTGTGGAGCAGGACCATAAGACACAGAATTTATAGAAAAAATCTTTTGCTGTAAATTCTGTGTCTTATCGTCTTGCTACCTGATGAAGGAACAGCGCTCCAAAAGCTAGTGCTTCCAATTAAACCTGATGGATTATAACTTGGTGTTGTGTGATTTTTAACTTTGTCCACCCAGTCAAACATCGGCTCCTCTACATCGTTGTGATTTTTGACCAAATATTATGGTGTGGGATCAGGCTGACCCCTACTGAATTCTCCCCTAACCAGCAGCAGTACTCCTACCATCTCCCCAACGTTGTTTACAGGTGAACCGCTGTAAATTGTGAGTCATGTATAAAATATTGCAATGTGTTAGAAATTCAGCCGACTTTTGAATTACCATATAGAATTCATTAGTTTTCAATTTTTGAAATGAGAAAGCAGGATGAAATATAAAACAGCAACTCATTTCAAAAATCTCTTTTAATTACTCATTCATCAGATGTTTGTGTCTTTGGCTACGCTAGCACTTATTGCCAAAGCCCAATTTATGGTAAGCTACCATCTTGAATTGCTGCAGTCCTTGGTGTGCAGGGACATCTGTAGGGCTGTTAGGGAGGACATTCCATGGTTACAACTCAGTGACGGCGATGGCACAGTGACATATTTTCAAGCAAGGATGTTATGGCGTATAGGGAGATCTTGCAGGTGTTGGTGGTGTTGTACAACTGCTGCGTTTGTTCTAGGGTGCGGAAGTTTGGGCTTAAAGGTGCTGTCTTAGCAGGACATTTGGTGAGTTGCTGCAGTGCTCATTTTAGATGGAGCATACTCCTGCCATTCCATGCTGGAGGTGAAGTGAGTGATTAATTAAGCTGACGAATGGTTGTCAATCAAGTTGGTTGTTTTGTTCTGGATGGTGCTGTTGTTCTTGAGTGTTGTTGAAACTGCAGTGTTCTTGGCAAGTAGAGAATATTGTATCACACTTCTTACTTGTGCTTTTTAAACAGTGCAAAAGCTCAATGGAGTCATGGGATGAGTAACTCACCAAAGAACACCAAACCTTTGAACAGCTTTTGTCTAGTTGGCTCAAGTTTCTAGTCATTGCAACCTCTAGGGTAATGAGGTTGGAGAATTCATTCAATGTTAAGGGGAGGTAACTAGGTTCTATCTTATGGAACATAAGAACCGAAAACAAGACCATAAGAAATAGTAGCAAGCATAGAACCCCTTTGAATTCACTCACCACTCAAAGACATAATGATTAATCTTCTACCACAACAGCTTTTTCTTGCACTACCTTATATCCCATATTGTTAATATGTAGAAATCTATCAAACTTAGTCTTAAACATATTCACTTAGTGAGCCACAGCATATCTCTGGGGGACCAGGAATTCCACAAATTTGCTAATTTGATGAAGAGCTTCTTCCTCATCTCAGTCCTAAATGGTCTATCCCTAATTCTGTGCTCTGTTCCCTGATTCTAGACTTTCCAGTTCTGGGAAACATCCTTCTTGCTTCAAGTCTGTCCAGCTGTGTGTTAATTGTGCATGTTTGAATGAGATCACCTTCTATTCTTCTGAACTCAAGGAAATATAGGCCTAACCTATTTAATCTTTTGTCACAGGACAATCCCTTTGTTCCGGGAATTAGTGAATCTTCATTGCATGCCCTTTATGACGAGTAGCTCATCCCACAGGTAAGGAGACCAACACTGCACACAATATGCCAAGTGTGGTCTCACCCAGGGTATATACAATTGCTGTAGGATATCTTTACTCCGATGTTCAATTCCTCTTCGTAACAAGGCCAACGTTTGTCTTAACTTAAACAAAATGTGCATCATAAATATGCAATCCATAGGAAGTTAGTGAGGCTTCAAATGGTCATGACAGTGAAAATGGTTGATGTGTGCCTTTCAACACAATCATGTGTCAATTGTAGCTCATCACCTGGAACTATTTACTCTAATCCAGTTTTATTAATCTTTTGCTGTAATACACAGTATAATCTGCTGCTACTTTACCGTATGTTTAGACTTTGGAAAAATGAATGTAATGGTAGTCATAACATCATCTTTCTCATTGATTTTGCAATGAGTTGAGACAAATGGTTAAAGACATTTAACAAGCATGGACTTGGAAAGAAGATGACCCCTTACAAAGTCTAGAAAATTGCATATCGATGAACTCCAAGGCTAACTCATTAATTGAAAAATTTAAATTAATGAGAGTACCGGAATTCTAATGAAAGAAAAGTTGTTTTGTTAAAATGAGCAAGCAGGACCTCAAAAGTAGTAATCTCTAGATTACTTCCTGTGTCACATACAAGTAAGATTAGAAACTGGAGGATAGGACCTCCAGTGCCTGGATTGTGCCTGGATGAATGGTTTGGGAGGGAGGACATTACATTTCTGGAACACCAGGAGTGGCTCTGGAGGAGATGGCAGCTCTACAAGCCAAACTGGTTGACCCTGAACAGAATGGAACTGAATTCTTTCTGGGGCATTTTGGTAGTGGTATTACAGACAGTTTAAACAAACTCAGGTTATGGGAACCAGGGGAGAATATTCGAGACTAATACCAGCATGCACAAAATGCTAGAAGAAGCAAAAAACACTAAAATAGAGAATAATAAATTAATAGGTCGATGTGGAATAAGAGAGACTATTAAAATCTAAATCAATTGCATGTGAATGCACAGAGTAAGGTCAAAAACCTGGGGGAATGACAGATACAGATTACCATGTGGAATTCTGATATTGTGGCAATAAGGAAGACCTGACTTCAGGAAGAGTAGATTGGAGTGTCAATTATTCCTGGACTCTGCAAAAGAAATATTTCAGAGTGTTCAAGGGTGGAATTCGTTTGGCTGGAGCTGTGAAACAAAAATGGGGTATTTACATTGTCCAATGTAATCTATAGGCCACCCATTAGTGGGAAGGATGTAAAGGAATGAATCTGCAAAGGGATTACAGAGAGGTGCAAACAGCATAGTGTAATGTAGGTCATTCTGCTATAACGCACATTTCATTAATGCAAATTCACTAAAACGAGATAGACGAACTGGGGACACAGTTTCGAAAGTGCAAACTTTTAAAGCATTTGTTGGCTGTAATTTGATTACATCACCAACACTTTAAGCACTATTTCTAATGCGTGATTTTTCTATAATGCGGGATTGCACAAGAATGCAATCGTCGTGTTATAGAAGAACTATCTGTAAATAATGGTGGACTTCAATTACCCAATCGCAGACTAGGAAAGTGGTAGTGGGAAGAGCAGCAAGAGGCAAGCATTCTCAGATTGTGTTCAGGAGAGTTTCCTCCAGTAGTCTGTGCCGAGTCCTACAAGAAAAGAAGCACTCCAAGATCTGCTGCTTGGGAATGAGGTTGGCTAAGTAGATCAAGTATCAACAGGGAAACATTTAGAAACAGTGATTATTGTATCATCTGGTTTAGGATCATGATGGAAAATGACATTGGTCAATACAAAGTAAGAGTAATCAATTAGTGGAAAGCTGACTTCAATGGGGCAAGAAAGGAGCTGTGCCTGATAGACTGGAATCAAAGGTCGATGGGTAAAACAGTAGTTGTACAAAGGCTACCTTCAAAGGCAAAATGGATCAGGCAAAGTCAAAAAGGAAAGATAGGGCAAACAAATTTGGAGCCCCTTGGATGACAAAGGAAGTGGAATTTAAATTGGAAAAAGTAGAATGTGCTGATGATAGCTAGAAAACACTTTTAATAATGAAACAGTTTGCAGAAAGTTTGGACAGGAGTTGATAAAGGAATAAGAGAAATGAACAAGAATGAGAAAAGACTAGATGCTAACATAAAGGGAAAACTCTTCTATTGGCATATTAAGAGCAAAGTGGTGGTAAAAAGAGGAGGAGGAGGGCTGAGTAGTGGGCAACGAGGAGGCATGGCGGAGGTGTTAAATGAATATTTCTATCTTCTTTGCTGACAAGTCAGATGTTACTAGCCATGGTGACATAGGACAAAACTCAGTCACAACAATGGTTGAAAATTGACAAGGAGGTATTTGATAAGCTGTCAATATCAGAGATTCACCAGCATGTTGTATGAGTTGGAGTGATTCAGTTATGAAGAGAGGCTAGATATGCTGGGGTTGTTTCCCTTTAGAGTAGAGATGCAAATGGTATATCTGATTGAGGTATACAAAGTTATGAAGGGTGTAGTTAAGAAAAAATTTCTCCCCAAGTAGGGAAGTTAATGACTAGAGGGCACAGTTTTATAACATCAGACAGGAGATCTTAGAAGGGATTTGAGGAAAATAATTTTTCACCCCGTGTGTGTTGGATATTTGGAGTTCGCTGCTTAAAAGGTTGGTACAGGCAGAAACTTGAAATGCCAAAGAATACAAAATTTTGGGCCAAGTGCTGGAAAATGGAATTAGAATAAATAGAAGCTTGATTACTGGTTCAGACACAATGGACTGACCTTTATCCATGCTGCAAAAATTCAATGGCTCTTCTTAAAGTTGACCAGACACTATGACTGAATGAGTCACAACCAAGAATTTCGAAGCAAGTGAGAGTGGAAATTGCAGAAGCACTGACAATAACCTTACAAACTTCCTTGGATTCAGTAGTGGTACCAGAGAACTAGAGAATTGCCAATATCATGCCATTGTTCACAAAAGGTTGAAACCATCAGTTTAACGTTTTGTTAATTAGTTTGTAGTGGACTTCCCCAGGGGCCAGTCTTATGACCTTTTGCTTTTTCTGATCAAGACTGTGGTGTGCACAGGTCACTGAGTTTCCAGATGATACAAAACTTGGGAGTATTGTAAACTGTGAGAAGGACAGCACTGAACTTTGAAAGGACATTGACAGGTTGATGGAATGGGCAGATAAGTGTCAGATAAAAATCCTTCCAGAGAAGTATGAGGTGATACATTTTAGTACAAAAAACATGGTGAAACAACATAAAATAAAAAGCTCTAAATGCTGCGTGGAAGCAAAGAAACCGTTGTACGTAAATACAGAGGAACCTCGATTATCCGAATCTCAATTATCCAAAGAAGATTTCAAAGTCCTGCAAAAACGTTACATCAAAGAGGTAAGTGTCATCGATTTACCTGTACTGAAGAACATGTGAAAACGCTGGCAAAAACGAAGAAACACAAGCAGTTCAGGTATCAGCGACTGGATATTTTTTAGGTAAGGCTTGATACACAGCTCTTTGCAAAACTAAATATTTTACAGTTTTCTCAGCACTTTACTGTAAACTGATACTGTAAATGGTCTTTCGATCGTGGAAGCTGTTTGTGGCCTTGTTTAATGCTGGGATTTCATGGTAAAAGTTTAGCCCTTCTCATTTTAACTGTAAATTGTAGACCGCAAAGATTAGTTTGTTTAAATGGAAGTCTCATTAAAATGATAGATTTAAACAAATTCTCTGCTAGATCACAGTGTTACATCAGTATGGCTTCCCCTGTTTAAGCTAAACTCGATTATCTGAATAATCAATTACCCAAACTGAATAGTGTCTGCCCATCTTGTTCAGATAATTGAGGTTCCCCTGTCAATAGGTCATGAAAGGTCACAGAATTTGTAAGGGCATAGAGGACAAAAGCAAGAAGGCTATGCTGAATTTATATAGGACACTAATTAGAGCTCAGCTGGAGTATTGCATATAATTCTGGCTGCCGCAGTTTAGTAAATATGTGTACACATTGGAAAGAGGGCAGAAGAGATTTACAAGAATGGTTCCATGAGAAACTTTTGCAATGAGGATAAATGCATAAGTTGGTAATGTTTTCCTTGTAGATGAGATAGGTGAGCAGGAGATCTGATGCTATCTAAATCATAATCCGTTCTGGACAGAATGGGTAGATAGAATTAATTCCACAAAATTCAGAACCAGGAGACACAGTTTAAGGTATTTTGCAAAAGAAGCCAATGTATGGTGAGAAAAGATCTTTTAAACAGTGAGTAAATGGAGTTTGGAATACATTATCTAGAAATGTAGTCGAGGTGGGTTCAATTGTAGCATTTGTGAATGCATTCTGTACATAAACAGAAACAATATGCAGCCTTACAGAGACAAGGCAAAAGATTGGTACCAGGTCAAAATGCTCAGAGCTCTAATGCTCTAACAAGATGGACCAAACAGTCTCCTTCGCACTGTAACAATTCTGTGAAACAACTGGTAACTTACTATCAGGTAAGTTCTAAAACTGCTTTTAAATCTTGTGAAGCTGTCTAGAGAAAAGTTTCTGTATTTTGCCTCAGAAGAGGCAGATGTTTTAAAAAAGCTTTTTCTCATTTTGTTGTAATTTGTGATTTGTGTTATATTTGGACCTGTGGACTCTGTAGCATTGTAAGCAATTAAATAACAGAATTCAATATTTCCCAGTAGCATTTGTTCAGATTTAAATCTAGCTGTATGTTTTACTGTCACTTGCTTAAACACCAACTTAAAAAGTACAAATCCTTGCATGTTATCCAAGATTTTCTCTTTTTTACTTTCTGCCTTATCTCTACCTTTTGCTAGTCTTGACTAGGTTTTTGAAATTATTAAATTTAATTTTGAACTATGTCATTCGAAATAGCCGCTTTATTGAGAAAATCTTCACTTATTCCCATTACCTTCACAGGGTGACCAAGAGGGTCTCTGTAATCTGATGATTTTTGGCAGGTATACATTAATTCCAATTTAAATCTGAAATGCACAACTTGACAAATAGTCATTTAGGGACTGTAAAATGTGGAGTGTTTTAATCCAAAGCGCTTATGGTCAGAAGAAGTGAAATATTCAAAGTAGTGTCTATTTGTGGATGTAGTTGATGTACAATAGGATCATAGAAACTAATGCATCTGGAGGAAATGTGAAGTTCACTTTAAAAGTGAATGTGATGTAGTTTGCAGGAACAGTGGTTAAATAGTAAGTAACATTGTCTGGGAATCACATTTCTGAAAACCAGCCTGCTGTAATTTTGCTTCTGAGAAAAATAGACCTCCATACATTTTAATTTTGCAATATGTCAAAATGTTTCTGGGAAATGACAGGATACAATAGGCACGGTGGCATAGTGGTTAGCACTGCTGCCTCACAGTGCCAGAGACCCGGGTTCAATTCCTACCTCAGGTGACTGACTGTGTGGAGTTTGCACATTCTCCCTGTGTCTGTATGGGTTTCCCCCGGGTGCTCCGGTTTCCTCCCACAGTCCAAAAATGTGAGGTTAGGTGAATTGCCCCTAGTGTTAGGTGAAGGAGTAAATGTAGGAGAATGGGTCTGGGTGGGTTGCGCTTCGGCGGGTCAGTGTGGACTTGTTGGGTCGAAGGGCCTGTTTCCACACTGTAAGTAATCTAATCTAATAGAATGATTAGAATGGTGCCTTAAGTATTTGTAATATATTCAGGAAAATAATCTGTGTATGCCATCCTGCATTTAAACCCAAGATACACTCGCCACACACTTATTTTTCTATAATGTCCAGAAGAACACCATCAAGGGTTAGACAACAAGGAGAAATTAAACAAGTTTGGATTATGGTCACTGGATTTGAGAAGGTTAAGGGTTGATTTCAATACACTAAGGAGAATAGATGGGGCAGTTGGAAAGAAACTACCTCCAGAGGTTGGGGAATCTAGGGCAGGAGGGAATGTTAAAAACCAGTCCTTCCAGAAGTGAAAATATGAAATACTTTGACAGGTAAAGTATTTTAGAACTTTGGAACTCTTGTAATGAAGATTTACTATATTTTGTTTGTTATTTGGAAATTGGGTTTTAGAGGAGAAGCAGATCAATTTTGTTTTATGCTGTGATTGTGATTTCTTTTAAGGGTCAGAAACTTGGTTATTTCAGCAATAAGTCAGCACAGCATTTCTAATCATTGAACTAACTGATTAGATAAGGGCATTACTGAATTGTTTACTACTTAAAACTAACCACATCAAAAATGGAATGTTTTGTTTCCTCAAAGTATGTGAGTTTTTTTTTAAGATTAAAACACTTCACATTTTAGTGATCTAGTGCTTCTTTTGTCAAGTTCTGCATTTTGCACTTAAATTGAGATAGGTGCAATCTTAATCAAAACCAGCAGTTTTACAACCTGATCAGGTGAATTAGCCAGTGAACTTAGGGAAATAACTAGAACTGCACTTTAAAATAGCATGTTTTTGTGACTGGAGGCCTGTCTCTAATGGTGAACCACCACGTTTGGTACTGGATCTCTTGCTGCTTATAGTATATTTTAATGATTTATACATGAATGCAGGAGATATGATCAATAAGTTCACAAATGGCAAAAAAATTGGTGGTGTGGTAAATAGCAATGAGAAAAGCCTTTGACTACAGGATAGAGATGTGCTGAACAGAGACAAAAGGAATTTCATAATTAAAAGTGAGCAATGATGCATTTTGGGTGGACTATTAGTCAAGGGACTAAAAATAAGAACAAGCAAGTTATGGTGAAGCTGTATGGAATGTTAGTTGGTCCACAACTGGAGAACTGCGTAGAGTTCTGGTCAATATGCTATATGGAAGGACATGATTGCACTAGAGAGGATGCAGAAGAGATACACCAGGTGGTTGCATGGCTGGAGCAATTCAGCTGTGAGGTGAGACTGCATAGTTTGGAGTTGTTTTTGTTGAACCAGAGATGGCTGAAGGGGAGTCTGATTAAGATGTACAAAGTTTTGAGGGGCATGAACAGGGAAATCTAGGAACACAGTTTTAAGGTAAGGAGCAGGAGGTTTGGAGGGGAATTGAGGAAATGAAAATCACCCAGAGGATCATAGATATCATGAACTAACTGTCTAAAAGGATGGTAGAGGCAGGAACATTCAATACTTTCAAGAAATATTTACATGAATATTTGAAAAGCCCACAGGTCAAAATGCTTGATGACTGGCATTGATATAATGGGCTGGAGGACTTTTTTTTTAATGCTGTAAAGTTTGATGCCTCTATAACTCTTCCAAAAGAATCTCTCTTCAAATTGTGGGTGCTTCCATTAAGCTTAAAAAAAAGTTACACAGTAAAACACAAATCCCTTTTACCTTTCTTGGTCGAAAGGTTTCTGAAAATCTAAATATACCTCACCTATCAACTCCCCTTAATTGATTTTGCTGAAAAGATCCTCAAAAAATTCCAACAAGTTTGCCAAATAAGTTTTTCTATTCACCAATCCATGCTGACTATGCCCAATTAGAACATTTTTATCAAAGTATCCATTTATCATGTCCTTTGTGATAGATTATAGCCTTTCTCTGCTACTGATATGAGGGACGGCTACATGTTGCTTATGTCACTCCTCATTATTAACAATTTAATACCATTTTCCGAGTCAATGAAGTGTGCCGCTGGAAAAAACACAGGAGGTCAGGCAGTATCCGAGGAGCAGGAGAGTCGATTCTCCTGCTCCTCGCATGCTGCCTAACCGGCTGTGCCTTCTTCCAGTGCCACACTTTATCGACTCTGACTCTCCAGCATCTGCAGTCCTCAGCATCTTCTAATACTCTTTCAGACCCAGATACAAATTCTGCTCCCCCCACCTCCAAAGCATATTTTTCTTATTAATGATATTATATATTTGTTTTGTTTAAACTCCAAGAATTACTATTTTGATCAGACCTTTAGCAACTTGATTAAGTTCCTATGATATGCCAGTTGGTACTTATTCTGTAGATTTTTGATTGAGAATAAACTTGTAGTCATGCCTTATTACAAATAAATGTAACGTGTTCTACATCCAGTATATTGAGATCACATCACATCAAGAATTCAACCCTGAGGAGCCATCTATTTAATTTTCATTGGTTCCAAACACACAGCTACCAACTTCACAACCTGGATTCAATTAGTTTGCACTAACGTAGTTCATGATGAATGGTGAAATTTGAAATGCATCTTAATACACAAAATTACCTGACTGGTAATACGAAATTTTAATTCTGTCGGAAACTGTTTTTAGAACACCTATGAATAGATCATTGCTCAATAGTGACAGTATAGTTAATAAAGACAGTTTAATCAGTTAAATACATTCAGTACTTCAGCTGAAATCTATACTAAAACGTTTCCCGGAGTACTAGAACCCCAAAATCAAAAATCTCATCATCTCAAAATGAGTTATGAAAGATATTTTCATTGTTCACTCTCTTCAAAATAGCTAATTGGACCATTTATTCTGGTCAAATTATGTGAACAGGTTTTGTGTATGAATACATTAAAAAATTAAACCCGGTATTTGAAAAAGAAAGACTTCAGTGGAGGAGCTGTATTTCATTGGGGCCAATATCCCTGCATTCCTCCAGTAGTAATGGAAAGGTTGACAATATTCTGGGCAAAGAGCCATTGCTTTGTCTGATCTTTGATTCTGGCGAGTCATACATGTCATTTTCTTCTGAGGCATACATTAATCTATGAAAATTATTATACGATGACAAATTTACTCAAATCTCCCATAATGTATCAGTAATAAAGTTGTGGGTGAGTATTTGATTTAGTGAAGGAAAGTACTTTAATTATTGATTCTGTGCCATCTTCAAGAATTATATTGCAAATTTTGGTTAGATCAAAGTGATTGCAAACACTGGAGCCTGCCCATCTCCCACCTCAGCCCAGACCACCATGAAAGTTCCTCTCCTCTGTGTCTACTTCAAGTTCCAGGCAAAGTCCACACTTATAAGAGAATTCAATATAACCCAAGCCCCATTTTGAACTTCTGACTTGGGAAACAATATAATTACCAAAAAGGAGTTTGGAGAAGGATAATTTGACTGATTTCTGGGTTGGGGTGTTTGTCTTATGAGGAAATATTTGGACAGTTTGGACATCAATTCATTTGAATTTAGAAAAATGAGAGGTGATCCTACTGGGACACAAATTCTTGAGGGGGGTGGAAACAATGGATACTAGGACACTGTCCCCTTACAGGAAAACCTAGAACTAGGGAAATGATGGGTCTCCTATTTAAGATGACTATATGAAGAATTGCTCCTCTCAGAGAATTGTTAGTCTGTGGAATTCTCTTCCCAAGAGAGTAGCAGAGACAAGATAATTGAATGTTTTTTAGTACTGAGTTGCATAGATTTTGACAAGGGAATCAAAGGTTACAGCAGGTGGATAGGAAAATAAAGTTAGGTCCACAATCCGGTCAGCTATAATCTTATCAAATGGTAAAACAGGCTCAAGGGGCTGAATGACTGCTCTTGCTTATTTGTATTTACATATATTCATATGTAGCTCTGTGCTCCTCATTGGACAGACTTTGACCCTTTTATTTAACAGTTAACTCCCATTAGAACACCAATGAAACTTTTGTAATCTGCAGTCACCATGATGTACAGAAATTTGACAGCGACTGTTTCAACGTCTGCTTGGCACAACAGCCAAAGTTAGTTTAATTTGCTCCTAACATCATTTATTAACAGCAATCCTCTTTAGCAGATGTGTTACTATGTCGTTATTGAGTAATCTGGAGCTAAGTATGCATGAGCCGTCAGGCTCCTGTATTAAGCATCTCATTTCTCTTTGGCAGGTGGACCACAATGTTGAAGGTGTAACCCATGAAGCAGTCTTTGCAAGATTGAGCCTCCTTATGTAAGCTGAAAATATGATTTTAGAAAAACAATGACAAATATATTTATTGCATTCTTCAAAAGTATTCCTTTTCTTTCCTTGGTTCACTACATACTTATAGCAAATTTTAGATTTTAAAAATCAATACTATTTATCATCTATCATGATACAATTGCTAATCATTGTGTAAGTAATACTTGTTCTTATACATTTAAAATAAATGGGTGAGTTAATTTCGAGTCATTTGATGAAACAACATTTTAAAATCACCCTTTCATTTAATCCTTGCTTTATCTCCTTCAAAACTCAGGTGTTATACATATTTATTTCATCATTCGGAATGAAATCTGTAGCATGTTATAAATTTGGGCACTTTTTACAGTTTGTGAAATATTCTACACACGCTTGCGCCCTTTTGTCATCTAGATCATACTTTCATTGAGACAGTATTTCTTTTACAGGGGTTTGTCCCAGTGAGAGCAAATACATATTGTGTGTAATGAAATTATAAGCACATTTTCAAAGAAAGCACTTATTGTTTCACTGCATGTGAAACATGGACAACATTCTCCCTCCTTAAAATTCATTAGCTCAGCAAGAACATTGCTAATGCAAACTTTTCACACATAAACATTCAGAGCACTGCTTCCCATCCAATTTTATCCCTTCCAAAATAACGTTACCACAACGGTGTCATGAATGCCCTTTTCAACAGAAGCAAAACTTCTCTTTTACCTCCATTCCCCTTGTGATAAACAACAATATTCTATTTGCTTTCCTAATTGCTTGCTGTAAAATGGGTGTTTGTGGTGAAGAAGTAATTCATTACACAGACACTTATGTAGAGAGGCGATAAGTCATTTTCTAAAAACACAAGAAGTTATGGTTTGGAATATATTGGAAGCAAGCTCAACTGTAAATTTCCAAAAAAAATACAAAATTGAAATTGATTAGGGAATAATTGCAGGACTATAGGGAAAGATTAGGTGATAGTGACCAATTGGATAGGCCTTTCAAACAGCATCTACAAACACCGTGGTCTCCATCTGGGCAATATAATTCTATGATTGAGTGCTGGAGCATGCTTAAGTTGACCCTATGAATACAGGATGAAAATTGTTTTAAAAATGTTATGACATAGCAACTGGATTTCCTATTAACTGTGTAAAAAGCAAGAGTGAGTGGCAATCTGAAAATATATGACGAGTTTAAGAAAATGCGAGTGAAACTGAAGTTGTCTACCACTGCAAATAAGAAGTTCAATGCACTACATCATATGCTTTTTCTGCTGTGGAAAGATGTTCATGACATATTAAATTCATTTATCTGACAATGCTGAACAGTATTCAACTGTTAATCAATATAGTCCCATTAGAATATAACACACTGAATCTGATTTCATTGGTTTGAAAATACAAATATACTATATTGTCACAGTTTAATGACATTGACTAATCTAATGAAGCTTTTGTCTTGAAAATAAGGAAATTATAATTGTAGCAAAGTTAGTAAAGTATCAAAACACAATCCTCACATATTATTGTGGAGATCGATTCCATAAGGAAATCATCTCCAAAGTTCGTGCTCTTCAGGAATAACAGTGATTGATTTTTATTCGGCAAGTTCTAATTAATTGCTTGAAGATTGGGTAAACTGGGTTGAGACTTTCCTCTTTGTGTATTAGCACTCCCTGTGAGATGTGAAGGTTTCAAGCATTGAAGAATTTAACATTGAGCTCAGATGATGAACAGCAATGTGAACTGCTGGCTAAGTATGCACGAAAACGCATCATTGACTGCAATTTGAAGTTGAAAATGAATAACATCACTAGTTGATCTTCACTGTTTTCACTTCTTTTGCTCTTTTAATTGCTGAAGTCTCCTTTTAATTAATAGGATACATTAAGTTGTAGTCAGGAATTTAGTTTTGTATCTGAGCTTTTATGATTTTTTTTAACTTTCTGGTTCTGATCTGTGAGCAATTTCTATTTTGTTGTTGTTTGCAACTAAAAAAGGAATTGTATCACAGTAAAAATGCTGTGGCAGCCACCAACAACATTTGTGATCAGTTTTGACCAAACTATGCTTGAATACAATTGATCAAGTTAGTTTCAGTTAAACAAGAGGAATTTAGCCACTATTTATTAGCTTGAAATAAAGTTAATGGGACAGCCAAAAAAACATAATAAAATATTGTTGTATTTGTAACTCTGAATATTGCCACTGTGGGATTAGGAATTAAGAGCAAAAGCAATTTAGTAGTAGACTTTTATGGAAGTTGAAAAACAAATTACACTTATAAAGCTTCGACAGCATAACTGTTGGGTGACAGGATAATTTGGATATTGTGTTGGAACTAGGAGAAGAGTATGGGTAAGTGTTCAAATGCCAGATTAACATAGGTTTGAGATGACATTTCAATGTGAAAGGAATGAAAATTAACATACCTCAGAAGGAATCTCAGAGAGCAGGCTGAGATGGCTTAAGACTTTGGAGGAGTAGAGGAACGGAGGAACACATAAAGAAAAATATGCACATGATTTTAGCCTCGATGTTAACTTGAGCAGTGATGCATCATGGCATTTGGGTGTTACAAATTGAATGAAGAGTTCACATTTTAACTACTGGATTACACTTTCAACTGTCACATATCTAATCTGCAGAGTGACTACCCAGTCCTATGTAAGGCAAGGATGAAGCTCATCAATAGGGTTTACATCTCTTCTTAGACTTTTACTCATGTAACTGTGGAGATTAGGTAATTACTGAGATTGTCAGGTCTGCTCACTACTCTTGTGATGCCTCCCGGAGGGCCAAGTAAAGGAAGCCAAAGTAACGGAGGAGGTGGTCTCATTCCTTGCAGGTAGCAGGAGCATCACAAGGACAGTTTTTTAAAGAGATTTTTTTATTGAAAGAGGTTTTTTTTATAAAATTACAAAATTACAACTACGATAAGCCAACAAAAACACTACTCTCTATATATAAAACAAAAAAAAACAACAATGTAAACAAAACACAACAATATTCATGTGCAAAATGAACAAATCAGTAAAGGCAATAAATAAATAAATAAATAAAACAGTTCAGCACAATGAAACATTGAGTATTGCTCATGAATTTATTCAAAATTCTTCCTTCAAGGACATCAAGTTCACTAAATCGGATCGTCATGGCTCCACAAAAGCCGTAGCTAAGATGGCAGATAAATCTACATCCAGATAATACAAAAAGGGCCGCCATATCTTATAAAGATTTTCAGTTTTTCGGTGTACCATAGTCATTAAAAAGTCCAAAGGAATATGTTCAATAATTAGCCTACACCAATCTGACAGACCCAGGGGGTTTTCAGAGACCCAACACATCAAATTTTTTTTCCTCACACAAAATGTGAGAATATTAAAATGTCTTCTCCAATGAGCATCTAAAGAAGATAAATTGGGTTAGCCCACGAAAGAGAGATGGGGTCTCTAACTTTGATTCCCAAGACCCTCTCTATTACTCCTGTCACAGCACTTCAATATGTACGGAGCCTGCGGCAAGACCACAGACAATGAGTGAGAGCACCAATACTTATTTCACATTTAGGACGTAATGAAGATACTCCTACCTAAATTTTGTGAGATGGTCTGGGGCCAAATGGGCCCCATGCAGAATCTTTTGCTGCATGGCACAGGTCCTATTACAGATCAAAATCTTTCTCGTATTTTCACAAATGTCCTCCCATTTCTCCACAGAGATCTTAACCTCAGCTCTCTCTCCTAGACCTCACAAAGCCACTCAATATCTTCTGAAAGATCACCCCCTAACATATGATAAAGAGGACTAATAGAGAAAGTACTTTTAGCATGAAGCACCCTCTTCTCTGTGACAGATCTGGAGAAGATGGTCAAAAGTGTTGTTCTTTTTTGAATAAAATTCCTGACTTGAAAAAATCGATAAAGGTCTCTGCTAACTAAACCATACTTAGGGGTTATTTGGTTAAAGGACATCATTATTTCACCCTCATGTAAATCACCCAGACAGGAGATTCCCCTTGCTGCCCTAAGCTTAAACTGGGGTCCATTATCCCCTGCTGAACACCCAGCATACCAACTATAGGGGTAGGAAAATACATCTTGGATATGTTATCCTCACTCTACAACATTTCCCTCCATGCTTTGACAGTATTAATAATTATCTAAATATGACAATATTCCGTAACTGTCTTCATTTGATTTAAGAACAATAGGCTAATGAGGGACATTTTGCCTGGGAAGCCTCAATATCTAGTGATATTGACGCTGGATCCTCACAAGTCCAGTCACGAACAAAAGATAGAAGAGAACTTAGTTGATAGCTTTTAATATCCAGGAGGTCCACTCCCCTAACCCATGGGGCAACTGCAATTTAGCCAGTTTAATAAGAGGCTGCCTACAGCACCAGATAAAGGAATTAAACCAACCATTAAGTCTCCGGAATGTTTGCCTCAGAAAAATTAAGGGGACCATTCATATAGGGTATAGCAAACAGGGAAGGACATTCATTTTAATGAGAGCTACTTAGCTTAGCCAGGAAATCGGAAGCACCTCCCATCGCTGAAGATCTTGCTTAATCCTGTCAAGCAAATGGTCAAAATTAGCCTTAAACAACTGATCAAAGACAGGAGTAACAAAGATGCCTAAATGAAGAAAACCCCCTGTGACCATTTAAAGGGGAACAGTGTTTCACCCTTCACATCAGAGATTCTCTTCAGACACCCCAAAGGCATGGCCTCCAATTTTGAGAAATTAATCTTATAACTCGAAAAGGAGCCAAATGAATTGATACAAAGGAGCCAAATTGGGTACCGTGACCACTGGATTTGACAAAAAGACAAGAACATCATCCGCGTATTACGTGATCATATGCGAATTTAATCCCTCTTTCGGGGCAGCTGTATTAGGATCTCTGCGGATAGCTGCTGCCAGTGGCTCAATCACCATTGCAAAAAGTAGTGGTGAGAGGGGACAGCCTTGCTGACTGCCCCTACAGATATTAAAATTACTAGAGCTCACACCATTGGTGAGAACTGCTGCCAGAGGATCACTATAGAGGGCCCTCACCCACCTAATAAAAACTTCCCCAAAACCAGATTGTTCAAGGGTATGATTAGATTAGATTAGATTACTTACAGTGTGGAAACAGGCCCTTCGGCCCAGCAAGTCTATACTGACCCTCCGAAGAGCAACCCACCCAGACCCATTCCCCCACATTTACCCCTTCACCTAACACTACGGGCAATTTAGCACATTTCACCTAACCTGCACATTTTTGGACTGTGGGAGGAAACCGGAACAGCCGGGGGAAACCCATACTGACACGGGGAGAATGTGCAAACTCCACACAGACAGTTGCCTGAGGCGGGAATTGAACCCAGATCTCTGGCGCTATGAGGCAGCAGTGCTAATCACCGTGCCGCCCATTGCCACTGTGCTGCCTATAACAAAGATATGGCCACTTGACTCTTTCTGCATCCAAGGAAACCACTAATCCCTGTGCCAACTGCTGCTGACAAGCTTAAATCATATTCAGTAACCTCCTGACATCATTGGAGGATCTACAGCCTTTTAAAAAACCAGTCTGGTTGTCTTTAATAATGGAAGGCAGCACACTTTCCAATTTTAACGCAAGACCCTTGGACAAGATTTTACAATCAGAATTTAAAAGTGAGATGGGCCTATAGGAGGCACTTTCCTCTGGGGTCTTCCCTTTCTTAAGGATAAGAGAAATATTTAGCCTCTCTTAAAGAGGCAGGAGGCGATCGTGGCTGTATGAGTAATTATACATGTCTAACATCAGCCCCGACAATATATTTATAAATTCTTTGTAAACCTTGCTAGGAAGACCGTGAGGGCTAAGCGTCTTCCCATTCTGCATCTGCTTCTCAGCCTCCTGTACCTCTTGCATGTTAAAGGGACATTAAGTAAAGATGCCTATTTGGAGGTAACACCTGGAAGATCCAGGTTCTTAAAGAAGGACTCCATCTTAGCCCATCCATGCTCACAATGTTCAGACCGGTATAGTTCAAAATAAAATTTCCGAAATGTAGCATTGACTTTTTTAGAATCACAAGGAACCATCCCAGTCCAGTCCCTAATTGAGGTAGTTGATTGGGGGGCATTTTTTTCTCCTGGCAAGATATGTCACCAGTCTGTTTCACATAAGAAAGTTTCTTCCTTGCTGTCTATGTGAGCATGGAGTTAAAGGTGGACCGAAGAGCTGTAACCCGCTGCAGCTTAGCCACCGATGGCCTATCAAAATACGTCTTCCTGGCTATCTTTAGTTTCGCCTCAAGCACACATTGCTGCTCCCGCTTCTGTCATTTCTGACTGGCAGAATAAGAAATAATTATTCCCCCTGCCATAAGCCTTAGCAGTCTCCCAAAAAATAGCTGGGTTACTGGCTGAATCTGAATTGGTGGCTAAGAATACCTTAAACTCATTAAAGAAATATTTGATGAACTTACTGTCTTAAGAAGAAAGGGATCCATTCGATAGTGCCAAGAGTCTGTAACATTGCCCTTTACCTCAGTTTCTGCAGTTTGGTCAGAAAGAGTAGTATTTCCAATTGTACAAGATGTTATCGAATCCAAGGATAACACAGGGGTCAGGAAAAGATCAATCCTAGTATGACACGTGTGTGGATTAGAAAAAAAAGTAAAGTTCCTCCCCATGGGGTGGAGACACCTCCAGACATCCACCAATCCCACTTCCGTATATAAGTGCCCTAGTTGCTTAGATTATAAGGCAAGTGTTGAGGGGCCTCCAGGTATTCTATCCACCAGGGGATACATAAGGCAATTAAAGTCTCCCCTATAATAATCTGCCGCGGTGCAAGAGCCATCAGTTTGGAGAATGCATCTAACAAAAATTTAAGGGGATGCGCCGGGGGGACAATAAACATTCAAAATACCATACTCTTCTCCATGTATTGAAGCTTTAAGAATGACGAACTGCTCATATTCATCTTTAATCTGATCAAGCAACTCAAATGGAAGATTCTTCCTCACAAGTATGACCACTCCCCTACTCCTAGTGTTGGAGGAAAAATACACCCAATCAAACCCACCCTGCTGCAATTTCAGATGCTCCTTATCATCCAGGTGTGTCTCCTGCAAAAGGGCAATATCTGCCCTCTCCTTTCTAAGATTAGAAAGCACCTTTTTCTCCTTAACTGGCAAATGGCTCCCTCTAATATTCCACACCATTTGACGACACATTTAGCCGTGACTCTCTATAACAACATTTGAACTCCAAAAGGAAGAATTTGACCTACCAATTACTGAGCATAAACAAAACAAGACTCATGAAGCCTAAAAAATACATCAACTAAAACTACTGCAACTTACATACTAGTAACTACATATACAAAATAAACCCAACAAACTAAACCTAATATAAGGCACTTTGTGGGGGGCTCTACCCCTGCCCACATGGGGCACTTACATATCCCAAAAACACATTCATAACTCCTTCCAGCTTGAGCTGCATTCCAGACTCCAGCCAAGAAAGGAAAGAGAAAAAAAGCAACAGTAACAAGGAAATTAAAAGCAGTCACTCTACCCATCCCCAAATATACATTAACACTCATTGATATCAGAAAACAATTCAACAATACTTGAACGAAAGGAGACCGAGAAAAGAAAAATAAGATACTATTGTCCACATTCTTTAAGCCATCCAGTCTACTTTAGTGTCCAAAAAGTTTTTCACTTTTTCTGAAGAGTCAAATGAGCGCACAGACCCATCATCAGTGAAACTAAGCCCTGCTGGATACCTCAAGGAATACTGGACACCAAGGTCTCTCATCAAAGAACATCCGTTTATGAATCACAGCCACAGAAAAGTCCTGCAATAACATTATCCTGGAACGGTAGTGAGTTAAGGTCCGTGGATCCTTCCCCTTCATTCTGGAGGCCTCCATAACTTTAACTTTGTCTCTGTAACTGAAGAGTTGAACTCGGACCACACGAGGGCGCTGGTTCAAACTGGGCCTACGCACACCACAACCCAATGCGCTCTCTCAACTTTCACTTGGCCTGACACAACCTCCAAGCCAAGAAATCGTGGCAGCCAGCTCTCACAGAAACTCAGTGGCTGGCTGCCTTCTACTCCCTCCGGCAGCCCACGATGCAGAGATTATTCCGCCTACCTCTGTGCTTGAAGTAGTCGACTTGTTCAAGTAAGGTAAGGGCTTGCTTCTCGACAGCACAAGTCCATTCCATTGAAGAGTCGATCACTGTCTCTGAAGCTGCGGTCCTTCATTCAACCTCCGCTGTGCAAAGTCCAAGGCCTCCCAGCTGCTCCTCGTGCTTGTGGAGCATGGCTGAGATTGGGCCCAGTCTACGCAGAGCTTTTCCTCGACGGACGACTCGATGCTTTCTCACAGTTTTGCAAACTCAGCAGCCAGGGCCTGATGGGTGAGTGACTCCAACAGACTAGTGGAGGGGGCTGCAGCTGCATGGGCGTGTCCGATATCTCCAGTGAGTGTCCCGTGTGGTGGGACTTACTCGAAACTCTACCTTTTGTCATATTTCTTTAATAAAACAGACTTTGTAAAATTTGGTATAGGTCCTACAGCTCTTTAAACGTTGATTTTCAAAAAAATAACTTAGGTGGAGAAGGTGAAAGTGCTACTTTGCTTGAGCTGAGATTTAGAGCTCAGCAAAGCAGATCTTTCAGATTGCCGTCATCTTGGATCCCCACAAGGACAGTTGAGTAGATTTGGACAGTGAGGCTGGAAGGTGCTAACATCACTCTGAAGACATGCAGAAAGAAAGTCATTTACCTCATGAGACTGCCAAGACTGAGGATAGTTTCTTGGCGGTTTATTCCTGGCTTCTTCTTCCATGCAATCTATTATTGGTGACATCTTGAAAAATGTCCATATTACAGCGGAGGTGCTGGATGTCTTAAAACGATAAATGAGGTTATATCCCCAGGACCTAATTAGGTGTACCCTAAAACTCTGTGGGAAGCTAAGGAAGTGATTGCTGGGCCCATTACTGAGACATTTATATTATCAATAGTCACAGATAAGGTTCTGGAAGATTGGAGGTTGGCTAATGTGGTGCCACTATTCAAGAAAGGTAATAAGGAAAAGCCAGGGAACTGTGAGTCTAATATCACTGGTAGGCAAGTTGTTGAAGGGCATCCCGAGGGACAGGGTGTACATGTATTTGAAAAGGCAAGGACTAATTGGGGATAGTCAACATGGCTTTCTGCATGGGAAATTGTGTCTCATGAACTTGATTGAGTTTTTTAAAGAAGTAACAAAGAGGATTGAGGACAGATTTGTGGATGTGATCTATACAGATTTGAATAAACGTTCAGCAAGACTGGTTAGCAAGGTTAGATCTCATGGAATACTGGGAGAACTAGCCATTAAGATACAGAATTGGCCCAAAGGTAGAAACAGAGGATGGTGGAGGAGGGTTGCCTTTTAGACTGGAGGCCTGTGACCAGTAGAGTGCCACAAGGATTGGCGCTGGGTCCACTGCTTTTCATTATTTATATAAATGATTTGGATGTGAACATAGGAGGTATAGTTAGTAAGTTTGCAGCTGTCACCAAATTTGGAGGTATAGTGGACAGCGAAGAAGGTTACCTCAGATTACAATAGGATATTAATCAGATGGGTCAATGGGCTGCGGTGTGGCAGATGGAGTTCAGTTTAGATAAATGTGAGGAGCTGCATTTTTGAAAAGCAAATCAGAGCTGAACTTATACACTTAATGGTAAGGTCCTAGGGAGTGCTGCTGAACAAAGAGACCTTGGAGTGCAGGTTCATAGTCCCTTGAAAGCGGAGTTGCAGGTAGATAGGATAGTGAAGAAGGCATTTGGTATGTTTTCCTTTATTGGTTAGACCACTGACTATAGGAATTGGGAGGTCATGTTGCGGCTGTACAAGACACTGGTTAGGCTACCTTTGAATATTGTGTGCAATTCTGGTCTCCCTGCTATAGGAAGGATATTGTGAAACTTGAAAGGATTCAGAAAAGATTTACAAGCATGTTGTCAGGGTTGGAGGATTTGAGTTATAGTGGGAGGCTGAATGGGCTGGGGCTGTTTTCTCTGGAGAGTCAGAGGCTCGGGGGTGACCTTATAGTCTTTTATAAAATCATGAGTCGCATGGATAAGATAAATAGATGTCTTTTCCCCTGGGGTGAGGGAGTCCAGAACTAGAAGGTTTAGGGTGAGACAGGAAAAATTTAAAAGGGACCCAAGTGGCAACTTCTTCACGCAGAAGGTGGTGCATGTATGGAATGAGCTGCCAGAGGAAGAAGTGGAGGATTGCAACATTTAAAAGGCATCTGGCTGAGTAAATGAGTAGGGAGGGTTTCGAGGGATATGGGCCAAATGCTGGCAAATGGGACTAGATGAAGTTAGGATATCTGGTCAGCATGGACGATTTGGACCGAAGGATCTGTTTCCATGCTGTACATCTCTATGACTCTATTATTTAATTGGCTTTCCCTGAGCCAAGCAGCCATTAACTGAACTGTGATGAACTTTGAATTTTGTTTTAATTTTACTTTTTTATTATGTATGACTTCTATCATTAATATAGGTGTTGTGGTAGGGTGACTTCGAAAATGCTTCATAGTATTTTTCATGTACACGTGAAAATAAATGTCTATTCTATTCTATCACCCCAATTGTCCCAATAGCAGGTGATAACAATCCATTCCTTCCCACCACTCTTCTCAATTCCCTCTACTCCCTTACATCTCTCAACATATAATCACAAGAGGACACTGCAACATCTCAACTTTCTCATTCTGTACACTCCCTTAGATCTTCCTTTTCTCTCCACACCGTATACTAACACTAGTTTCCCTCTACATGCAACAGTCTGGAGTAGAGTACAAACGCCTCAGCTGCTCTTTCTTGATTTTGCACTGCACACACTTCACTTCACATTCGCCATGTTCCCATTCTCATTTTGTCTTGTATTCCATCATGTCTTGACACACTCACTATACACCTAAGAACCCTGGCATCTCCATTTACCTGTCAACAGCCACTCACTAACATTCACTTTCTCTTTCTGCAAGCCAGTATGATGTGCAATGCAAGTGAGAGAAAAACAAGATTGATGGAAGTGTGGCAAACCTTTACCTAAGTAGTGCTCGAAATCAGTGGGTCATCCAGAACCCAGATAAATGGAAAGCTTATTTCAGCAGGGTTTCCACATACTTGAAACCTTTTATTCACCTCTGCAAATATGCAGCTGACTACACAACTTAAAACTGCATTCATAATACTATTACCTGCGCTTCTTTTCTCTAGGTTTTCCTCAGTAGCAGCTGAACAGCAGTATTTACAGTGGGGCTGAAAGACCTGGTGGTCACCAGCCATAGCACCTCGAGAACCTGATATTGAGATTGCCAGATAAGAATCTTGCAAGGCTAATAGGAGCCACTTAACCTTCTGAAGACTAATATTGATCTTGGTGGTTGTCTTACATTGAATTTACCTATGTTGCTCAGTCATAGCGTAGTGGAGGAGAAGATGTAATTAGTGGAGGCCTGTATCTGTCGTTACCCTGTCTCTTCCATTCTTGCTTACTTTGCAAGTGTGAGATGTCCAAACAATGGGTCCCTCCAAGGCATGGATGAAATGTTTTCAGTGACAGTGACTGTCAGGCAGGTGCAACATGAGTGCCATATGTGCTGAGATTCTGCAGAGTTAATTGAGGTGATGCAAGGCCATGATTCATGGGACACTGGCACAAGGAATTGTGACACATTAACTAGGCCGGAAGCAGCACACAGACAAATCATACTTAAAGGGCTAAGAATAGGGCTTTAAATTTAAAAAGAAAATGAAAGCAGAGTTTCAGGCCAAGAGAAATTTGGAAATCTAAAGAGAAAGCTGGAGGCAATCGAACTTTATAGCAATTTGGGTAAAAATGAAGACAGTGGGACATGAAGGGACGGAGAGATTGGTAGAAGTATATCAGTGAATAAAGCCTTTTCTTGGAATAATAGAAAAAGAAATAAAATTAAGGACCATTTACCGGAAAACAGGAAATGCTCACAACAAAATAGGTGAATTAATGTCAAAAATAGAGTGAAAAGGGCTTGGCCAAATTGCTATTACAGAGGATGTAGTTAAAATAGTCACTTGGCAATCCAAAATTTGAATTTTGATGAATAAAATGACATGTTGTTGAAGCCTTTTTCAACTTGCATTCATTGGGACAGACACAAGAGTATTAAATTTCCAAGAGAACTATGTATTTTGGGTAAATTTCAAGATATCTCATCCAACATTCACCCGAGAAACAATACAAAGTGAACATAATTATGAAGTCATATGCTCCACAGGCTATATTTCATACATCCACCATTGGCACAGTAGCCAATATAAATAAGCATAGTAAATAATGTGGCACAGTGTTGTATACCTGTTTATTGCCCAAAACATCCGGGTTCACGTCCCACCTTGTCACGAAGGTGTATAAAAATATCAATGCAATGCAGCATTATAGCTTCATACCACATTAAGATAATCAGTTTTAAAGCTATATGCAGGTCATCCAGCACCAGAGGACAGTGGAAAGCCCAGTGTAGAAAACAAAGGTCAGAACAAATGATTCAACATCAAATGCCAAACAAGAACAGCATTCTAACTAACCAAGACAACATACCAATTAATTTAAAGACAATTTCTAAGAAATGTTTAGTGAAGATAGAGAGTCAGATGATGAGGATGACCTGAAAACTGACACATAATGTGAGGAGACATTCAGCATGGTGAACATCAAGAATGTATTGGCAGAATGATACTAACAGAAGCTTTTATCATGATCCCGATTGCATACTTGTAAATGAAGAGTTGGCATTACCAAATGCGAAGTCGAAAACTGCACAGGTGCAAAATCCCTTCCAATTCATGTAGCTACAGAAACGACAAGTAATGATTTGACCAAACAATGACAAACCCTTCATGTGCAGAGACTCAAATTCCATCCTTGCGATCATAATGTTATTTTAAAAACTCATCTGATCACCCCAGATATTTTGTGCTGTGGACATGACCAGACAAGCAATCAGAGGTTTCCTGACACACATTTTTGACATTATCAAGACCAGGATGAACAGCACAGACCAAAAGGAGCACCAATGGAATTACACTGAGAGAAGATCATCCAACTCTGCAACACAGATCAACAAACAATAAGCTATTTGAATTGAATATATATGCCTACCCTGAATGTGCTCACGTTATCATATTGCAAAATCCAATATGGAATTATTACCCAGCAGATAAATATGGACAAACATTCCCAATCATAATTTGCATAAACTCCTAGGAACATGTGATGCTTTACCTGAAAACCAGGGGTAGCTGAAGCACATCCTGCAGATAAAGAATTGTTCAACTTGGACACAGGACAGCAAATTTGAGTCTGATACCCAACTGATAGTTCTGATCACACGTTGATGATCTCAGGTGCTATCAGTTGTAGCAAGTAGAAATGCAAAAT
The DNA here is from genome assembly GCF_037043375.1 of Chiloscyllium plagiosum. Lineage (NCBI taxonomy): Eukaryota > Metazoa > Chordata > Chondrichthyes > Orectolobiformes > Hemiscylliidae > Chiloscyllium > Chiloscyllium plagiosum. The sequence goes on along the minus strand of NW_028270141.1, from coordinate 28,359,050 downwards.
GCCATGACACTGTTATGAAACTGAGGCCAAATTGGACAATACCTCAACCAAAAGCACCTAGTCGTATTCCAACTGGAACATGGTCTAAGATGCAACAGAAACAAAGCAGTCCGAACCTGTATTCTGAAAACATAAGAGTAGGATGGAGAAGCTAATTGCCAACATGTTTTGAAGACTTGTGCGATTATTCCTCTAATGTTAAAATGCATTCAGATACAATGTTCGTTTCTATTGCTTTCATGTAAATAGTTTAACTATTTAAGAGTAAACTTCAGTTTATAAGGGGGATGTTGTAATATGTGCATATCCTAAACCACTACCAGGCATTACACACCTCACCAAGATATAGTATTAATTCCATGATTTGTTAGTCAATCAGCAGCAACACTAGATGTTAGATGTACTCAACCTAGCCTCCTAATAACAGTATTTGGATACACTCTTATCTTCAAGAAAATAATCCACATTTTTATTTTACCAATTTTTTTGCTTGATTGGTACATTTGTCATTGTTAAGAACATTTAACAGTCAATGAACCTCAACGTTTCCAAATTATAGTTGACTTTGTCCCTGATAGTTTCCAATAACTTTTCCACTACCAAGATTGACTACTTTATTGTTTCTTAGTTTATCTTCCCTTCCTGAATAGTGTTTCAAAAATAACAATCTTCCACTTCTTTGGCACTGATTCTATAACTAATGAGAACTCGCAGAATGACAGATGTGCTATAGGGCAGAAGGAGATCGCTTGATCCATTGCATCTCTATCAGCTCTCCAAATGTTTTCCTGCCTTTGCACATCGTTTTTGTTCAAATAGTCATCCAGGGCCCTTTCTGCACTTTGCCCAATGAGTTCACATTCTTCCAATAGTGGGGCACCCAGAGCAATACACAACACTCCAGTTGAACTCTAACAAGTGCATTATGTTCAATACAACCTTGAATTCTATGTCTACATTCATAAGGCTCAGGAGACAATGTGCTTTATTAACTGCTTCCTCCATCTGTTTTGTGACTTTCAATGATTTATGTATATAGACACCCAGATGAAGCTGCTCTTGCATCCCTTTAAAATTGTACCTTTTTTCTTATTGTCTGTCTGTCCATGTTCTTCCTACCAAAATACATCACTTCATATTTCTCCACACTGAATGTAACTACCACCAGGACCAAAAGATTTTGAGCAATACCCCTGCTATTTCTGCCTGAGCTTCTTTCAGGGGATATGCTGGTATTATCACTGGATTAGTTGTCTAAAGTCCCAGATTAATGTGCGAGGAACATAGGTTCAAAACCCACCATAGCAAATGGCGAAGTCTGATTCAATATAATCTGGTGCAGGGTTATGTTCCAACTGCCTAGGATGTATGTCGTAATATGTCTGAAAAGTTTGATTAAAAATAGACACATTGGGTGGAATTTTAAGATCTTCCTTGTTTCTTCTGAACAACAATTTAATAAGGCAGTATGCCTGAACACTGCCATCCAGTCTTCGCCTGCTCATTGCTAATTGAGGCCTTTAAGTGGACATTGTGACAAGTAATGGGTAATTTATATATACGTATGTCATATTTAGAGCTCATATTAAAACAGTGGTATACGCATGTTTATTTTTCTGAAGGGTTCATTAAAAAATTGAGGCAAGAAAGATCTTCTGAACAATGACCCATTATGTGCTAGGAGCAGAAACATCCTGGCATGTTGTAGGAAAGTTGTAATCTACAACTGTATAAACAACAGTTTGGTTGAACACTCAGAGCCAATAGCTTGTTTTTGGTTCAGGACGATGAAGAATTGATTTTAGTTTAGATATTTAGCTCAGAGGTTGCAAGTCCCAACTGATCCAGATAACATATCTGAATAAAGCACAAACAAAAACAGAAATTGCTGGAAAAGCTCAGCAAGTCTGCAGCATGTGTAGAGAGAAATCAGAGATAATGTTTCCGGTCCAGTGACCCTTCCTAAGAACTCATCTCTGAATAGGTTGACTAGAAAATTTCGATTTAGGGCAGTTTGGAGGAAACCCAGGGTTAGAAACATATATGGATTCTCTCCTGGAAAGCAGTATAAAACTATTCAGGGATAGCACAGTCATCTCAGTGTAAGAACAATAGTTTATGAAACTACTGAACTAGGAGAATTTGGTTAGAAACTGCAGGTTATTAAAACCTGAGGCAGTCGATAAACTCTTTAGATATTTTATATGTAAGTAATTATTTAAGTAGACTTCACAGTTCATAGTAAAGAAGAAATGAGAACTAGCTAAGTCCAGCTTCAAAATGTGGTATGGGGGGAAATTTTCTTAGGATTTGAATCTCTGTAATGGGTAGACTGGGGAAAACTGGAGGAAAATTTGTTTTGCTGTGTTTTAAGCTTTTTCCGTATGTATTCTATACCTAGATGGGTTGATTTATTTTCTGTTTTCAATAATATACTTGTAATATACTTCTGCTCACTTGTTAAAGAAACTGTAGCCCTTGTGTGACTGTTTAGTGAATGACCACCATGTTAACTCAAAAAAAAATGTAAAATGGTCTATTGAGCCAGATTTCACTCTGAGACCTGACTTGTCCCAGGAATCCTTCCTGGGATTCATGGCTATTCTGGGCATGAGCCATTCTGGAATAAGAGAAGAGATAGCATGTGTGGCTTCCCTTAATCTGAATTTCATGGGACTTCACGTTTTTGAGGGCAAAGTGCAGTATGTGTGTGGCATGGGAGGGATGGGTTTGGTTGGCACAGGCTTGCTGGACTAAGCATTACGTTTCAAGTGACAACTACTACTATCACCTGGAATCATAACAGCATTTAATGACCACTTAAGGATCTCAGTGGTATTATACAGTGGTACATTGGCCTGGCAGCTTGTGGTATGCAGGACAGATAACACGTGTGGTCTTTTGGACAGGATGGAGTGAAGCAGATGGAGAATAAATACTCATTCAAAGAAACTTAGTGCTACTCAAGGATGGGCCCAAATAACTATATTTACAGTTGTGCAAATTTGTGGGCCAACTTTCACCAACACTGGTGAACTTTGTTTTGCAAGGCTGTTGTCTATCTCATCCTACTTGCATTGTTTTCCTTGGAGCTCGCTACTCATTTGCATTGCAATGGCCGCTCTCAAATATGGTTGCTGCCTTCTTTTGCCTCTATTGCCAATAGGAAGCTGACATTCATTGCCCATAGTTGGTTGCAGAGCTCGCTTGCTGGCCAATTAGGCAAATTATATTCAAAAAATATATCGCAAACTGGGACACAGCTGAAGTGTGGATCATGTCCTGAAATTCATCCAAATTCCAGGTGTTCTCAGCCCCAAAACTGATACTACTCTATGCTCTTGCAAAACTTGGTTTATATAGTGTTCTAAAAATTGTCCCACCTTCTCATGGCTGGGGAAATCACACACTGCATGACCATTTTCACAGCTAAATAAAACAAACACTAAACTTTGCAGCTAGGAGTGTTAGAACACTCACTGAGATTCTCCATAGCAACCGTCCAGGTAAAATAACTGCAATCTCACTCTAAAAAGCACTTGGAAAAATTTACACCTTGGTTGAATGAGGTGGAAGTGTAAGTATGAGATCACCTCCTGAAAGATAAAGAGGGAAAGGGTGAAATGTAATCTCGTTAAAGCATGGAATTTGGAAATTCCTCCAAAATGTTTCAAATGCCTCCACTTCAATGTCCTATGTTCATATCGATGCAACCTGACATGTCTTGGCCCTGGAGACATTTTTGCAGCACTGCTGAAAATTGGATGCATAACGTCCACCTGCAAGTCCAGACTACTCACATAACGGGAACATCTCTCTCATCCTACCATAGCAGAGAAAGTCAGTCAAGTGCCTTTCAGCTTTGTTGGTGATGGCCCGCAGTGCTGACCACTTCAGAAGTCTTGAGCAAGGCTGCCTTAATGATATGGGAAGCAACCTCCTTAAACAACAAATCTCTCTTGACTATTCCAGGTCATGTTCTGAGAACCTGATTGCAGCTCCTTCCTGGGATTCATGGCTATTCTGGGCATGAGCCATTCTGGAATAAGAGAAGAGATAGCATGTGTGGCTTCCTTTAATCTGAATTTCATGGGACTTCATGTTTGTGAGGGCAAAGTGCGGCATGTGTGTGGCATGGGAGGGATGGGTTTGGTTGGCACAGGTTTGGTGGACTAAGCATTACGTTTCAAGTGACAAAATGATAAGCCATGTCCCAGTTCGCGAATGTCTAAAGGATTTCAAGAAGTATGTGCAGCCTCCTTTCTGTCGTTTCAGGGTATTGGCCTTGGAGTGCTCAGCAAATCTCTGAATAGAAGAGTATTAAGATGGATGTTGTGGATATGAGTATGTCTTACTTGGAGTGAAGGACACAACAACAGGTAAACTGTGTTGCTGTGATGACTTGCAGAGTTCACTATATATTGTTGTATTATGCATTTTTTATAAATTGGAGACTTTTGGGGACGAGTACTAGATGAACTGCAACATTATCTTAAACAGTGAAATCATCATTGCTTGTTGGCTTGGCTATGTGAATGTTTTCTTGTGGACTGGCTCAATGTTCCAACCAATGCCAAACTACTTCGCACTTACAGTGCATGAATCACAGGTCATATCCAGAGGCGATACAAGGCTGTCTCCAGGCTGATATTTCATTTTGCAATTGTTAATTGCCCTTTTATTGGACAGAGTACTGGAAGTACCCACCTCCACCTCCAACATCTTCAGTCTCTGAACACAAAGCTAACAAACTGCACATGAAACCTATGCATGCTTGAAAAGTTGGCAAATCTCAGGCAAAGTCAGCAATGAGTCAGGTGTATGTTTTAGAAGCTGAAAATAGCTGAACTTGTATTTTTTTGAATCTGGGAGGAAAGTTGGTCCCTGTCTGAAAATTAGGCCTATCCTTGTGCACTAACTGTTCTTCCGTTATTACCCCAAAGAAACCATGCAGCAATAGCTTATGTAATGGAACTGTCAACACAGAGCCGAGGGGTCATTGTCTGATGCAAGTTCAGAGCTGTATTTCATTGAAATACCCAAATATTAACTGTTCTCCCCTTACAAAGTGTCTAAGAAGGGTGAACTTTGGTTGTGCTGTTGTTGTCTTGGCACCATCCATTGTTAGTGTCTGGTGTTGATTGTAATCATTACCTTCACATAGAAGTTAAAACATTGCTTATTCAGTTGTGAATGACCTTCTTTTGACTAACTTCCTTGTCTTGGTTAGTCTTTAGGCTAACTGTAGAAGCTAACTGTGTGCCTTGTTATCAAGAGGTAAATTTGAAAGAGTTTTAAAATTTTTTTATTCATTCACGGGATGTAGATGATCCTGGCAGGAACAGCATTTTTTGCCTATCCTTAGTTGCCTTTGGACTAATCGAATTTGAGAGGCCATTTCAGGTATAGTTAAGAGGCAACCACTTTGCTGCAGATTTGGAGTCAGATGTAGGCCAGATCATATCAGGATGGCAGATTTCCTTCTCTAAGAAGACATCAGTGAACCACATATGCCTTCACAATAATTGAAAGTTGATTTATGGCACTGAGGTCACTCTTTAAATACCATGCGTTGCCAAAATGGGGTTTGAACCCATATCCTCAGCATGACTTGTGTATTACTAGTCCAGAGACATTGCCATCACACTCCCATTCTTCCCAATGTGACTTGGTGTGACAAGTATTGCATGCAAAGCTAAAAAAAAATTAACAATTCTGAATGGAATCTTATAACTAGTTAACTTTTTTTGCCTTAATATCGATCTGACCTATATACAGCCATTTTGATACATCTGGAAGACAGCAGAGCTTTCAAGGTTTCAAAAATAAAACAATAATTCTTGTTCATTCATCTAGAAACTGTAAATGGTTATCTGCAGATGTCCAAAAGAGACGATTAGACAGAAATTACAAATGTGACCATTTTCCTTTCTCACAGATATTTTTATGTTTTGGAGTACGATAATTACCTTTAATTAGCATTGATTTATGGGCAGAGATAAAGTATTAGCAAAAAGTAACAAGTTTTCCAAAGTGCTTCCTAGCTTTCAAAATCATGTTTCTGTATTGATGCAATATGTTCTTTTAGTGGAAGTCAATAAAATATTCTCTGCAATGATGCAGCTTTCCATTTGAGCATCTGGTAGTCTTGTGGACATGAGATCTGGAAGTGTCTCTGGAAGCATGTGATTAGTTGCAAGGGGTTCTCAACACAAGAGAACTAGGTCATTACTAAAGACTGTCTGCTTAACTGAAATTACCCACAGCTGATCAATCTCATTTAGTAGATTGAACAGTTTGCATGCTTCAATGTAAAAATCTTCTGGTAAGATTGCAGTAGAGTAGGGCTTCTGAATCCTGTGTTGACTTGTGGCAATGGCATTGGATGTGAACTTGTGTTCCCGGTGGTTTCTGCATCAGCGAGGTGGTCTTAGCGCTGACTCATGGCTGCTGCTATGGAAGCGAGATTGGGACCAGTACGAGGCTGCATTGGCAAGGTGTGCCCAAGGAGGACTCTAGGCAGCAGTGGAGTCGGGTTGGTACCCGGTAGAATCAGTGGAGTCTACATTGGCGAGGTTCAGTGAGGTCTCAGTGGCAAGGGCAGCTGTAGAGGTGAGGTGGTACTGAACGTGGCGACTTTCATTACAGTGCAGTGCTGCGAAGGGGGCTTATGCCTAACAACAATCCCTATTCCAGGACAGAGCACTTAACAAGAAGGACAGTAAAGTTGGACACTTCCTTTATTTCTTCATTTTTCTGCCTTTAGATTTTATGTTTTGGTTTAATTTTCAGTGTTTTTAAGATGGTGCCAGAGAGTGGCGACACAGTATAACATTTACTGTATTTTGTAACATGATACCAGGGAGACAATAAATAAATCAAATCAAGTAGTGGGCTTTTAAAACTTAAGCAGAGTTTCTCATTTTTCTTTAGTTTCAAAGCAGACAAAAATGTGCCTTACGGGACAGAAGAAACTTAGACTCAAATCCAAGAATAGGCAATAGATAAATTACATTTAATTTTTGAAATATAGATAATACACGCACATTCTCTTACCATTTCATGATAATAATCAATCACCAATATTCAATATCCTTATCTCATTTTATTGCACTATGTTCCAATTAATAATATTCAGATTTCTGCCTTAAGACCACTTTTTAATATCCACCATCATAATTCTGTATTATAAATTAAGTAGGAAAAATTTCAAATTAAACCTAGATAAGACAATTTTAATAAAATTAACACCTTTTTCTTCGTCTATATGTGTTTGGCATTTTTCTGTTTTATTGCTCTCAACTGATTGGCAGTTATTTTATTTTCTTGATTGAGTTTATACAATTAAATTTAATATACATGTTGCATACAGATATTCCATTCTAATGTAAATATAATTTCCTTCATCTGAATTTCATGGGACTTCACGTTTGTGAGGGCAAAGTGCAGCATGTGTGTGGCATGGGAAGGATGTGTTTGGTTGGCACAGGTTTGGTGGACTAAGCATTACGTTTCAAGTGACAAGATGGTAAGCCATGTCCCAGTTCGCGAACGTCACAATGGAGTGTTGTTTTCTCTTGTCAGAATTTACGTCTAGATAAATCTACTGCAACACCCTCAAAGTATCATTTTTTATTGTAAAAACTATATAAAATATGTTCTAGAAAATAGATATCTGAATAATAAAAGTATCGATGGTGCACAAGCAAATCTTGGCAGTTATGTAACATTGAACATCCTGAATTATGAATAGAAAAATATTGTGGCAGCTTTGCGTATTAATTAGGTATCTATTTATTTATGTATATTTAAAGACCAAATTTGTTCATATAAGGCTTATAGTCTTCATATTGTAACAAATCAAAGGACAACATTTGGCAATGCTAAATGTGTGATTAACAATCAGTAATCTTGGGAAACAGATACATAGTTAGCTGGGAAAATGCCAACATTTCCATGGAGTTTTCCTTCCCACCAGTCAAACTGAGAATTAGTTCGGGTTGTTACAGTGATTTTATCACCTGCACGGAAGCTCAGGTCACCTGGTGCTTGTCCCTCAAACGAGTGCATTGCTGTCACAGTTGAAGGCATTTCCCACGGATTATCTGCGAGGAAGGAAACAAAAGTATTTATAACTTCATAAACTGAATAGGCTTGCAAAATCACCAATTTTACCACTCCAGCACCAAATGCTGAAGTGGACACACAGATAATTTGCTTGTGCCTGGTACAATTGCTTGGATCAGGAAATTTTGGATGCCCATGCCAATTTCACCACAGTTTGGTGAGGTTAAAAAGGTAGAGGACTAGGAAGTGATGGTGAGAGTTGGGGGGAGGTGGTGGTAGTGGTTGCTTAAGGAAGGTGCAGAAAAATGCAGCATTGGCTAGTCACTTGGCTGAGAAATCTTTCACCTTTGCAAAATCAGCTTTTCTTCAATCTTTTAAGACCATGAAAGTATTCAAAACATGTAGTGAAAATTACTGTATGCATGCATCTTGCAGGAGCAGAATACATTGGAGAATGCAGGTGGGTGTGGGAGACTTATCTGATTAAATTTAGTCTGGGTGATATTAGCATACATATAGAACTGTACAAATTATTCTTTAAAATAAAAAAGAACACCAAAATACAGTGCACAAAGAGCTATCATGCAGAACTATACATACACTAATATCAACTAGGAGAAAGTGAGGAATGCAGATGCTGGAGATCAGAACTGAAAAATGTGTTGCTGGAAAAGCGCAGCAGGTCAGGCAGCATCCAAGGAGCAGGAGAATCGGCGTTTCGGGCATAAGAAGGGCTTATGCCTTTCTTTTTTTTTAGGTAAAGGGGTAAATGTAGGGGTATGGGTGGGTTGTGCATCGGCGGGTCGGTGTGGACTTGTTGGGCCGAAGGGCCTGTTTCCACACTGTAAGTAATCTAACCTAATCTAATCTAATCTGTAAGTAATCTAATTGAAAGTGGTAAAAGTTGATGCAGGAAGAGGAGATCAAAATAAAATGTTCTTGAATCTCTTAAAGATTTTGTACTTCCTCTGATTCTCATATGAGGTGAAATAAACAAAGTTACACCACTATTATGTCTATTATTATTTGATATGGCCAAATGAAATCACTTTCTCAATCTTCTTTTCACTAACTGAATCAAGTCAAAGTGATAATCCTGGAAGCAGATTTCAGTTACAGAGTTAGGAGATTAAAAGGCAGGCAGGATCCCTAAAACAGTAGTCTTAGAATTATTCCCACTATCACTTGCTAGTGAGCAGAGAGATAGGAAAAATAAGAGGTTTGGAATTGGAAAACAAGTAAGGGTGGGTATCTGATTTCAGGGGCATTAGGGTTGGTTCAGGGAAAGGTGGGACCAGAAAAAGTGGACAATCTACACCTGAACAAGACTGGGAAAAATATTCTTGCAAGATCATTTCCTAGAGTTCTGGGGAGGGTTTTAATCAGATTGACAGAGGGAGAAGAAGATGAATGCAAATTCAGAACAGAGAATGGAAGACAGAAATTTAATGAGTGCCTCTGAAAGATAGGAAGCAGAGGTTAAAAAGTGTTTACAGGGAAATAAGCAGAATTATATATATATATATATATATATATATATATATATACACAAGGGGTATAGCAAATAGAACTTGTGATATGCCATGAATTGAGGTAGAAAAGTGGCACCATGATAGTGATAGCTAGAACTAAAGGGCGAGAATGGCAGCTTAACATCTCTGGATTTACAATCTTCAGGCAGGATAGAAAAGAGAATGAAAAGCTGGTGTAGCGTTATTGGTTAAAGCGTCATATGAGGAGGGATGATATATTAAATCAAAGATTAGATTAAGATTTGAGTTGAAGAAAAGGTGTAGGGAACACTGTTAGGTGCGTAGTATAGACTACCAAATAATGGGAGAGAATTAAGTAATCAAATATGTGGGTATAATTCAGAATTCAAAAACAATAAGGCAATAATAATTGCAGACTTCAGCTACCTAAATATCTGGTTGGATACAAATAATATGAAAAGCACAGATGAAATTCTTAAAATGCATTGAAGAGAGCATATTTTTGCTAGAATATAACAAACATAAAATTGTAGACATACTTTGAGGAGACAAAAATGTCCAGGTTGATGAACTAGCAGTAAGTGACCATTTTCACCAAACTGCTATGGTGCAGAAGAAACCATTCAGGATATTGTACCAGCTTTTATGACTTAGTGCCATTTGCCTGCCTTTTCTCCATACCCTTACACATTGTTTAAAAAAAAATCATCCAATGCCCTTGATCACTTCAACTGAACCTGCTCCTACCACATTTCCAGCAGTGTATTCCAAACCCAACCACTCATTGTGTGAAAAGGACATCTCTCACATCATATTTACTGCATTTGTAAATTACTTCAACTCTGTGCCTCATGATCTCTGTCCAATTACAAGTGAGCAAACTTCCCACATCTACTCTGACCAATCTCTCATGATTTTGAAAAATTAGGTCAGAACCTTTCTTGGCTTTCCCCTCTCTAAGGAGAGCAATTCAGACATCTCCAAGCTAGCCCCATAACTGAATCTTTTCATCCCTGCAACCGTTTTATAAATCTCTTCACTCTTTTGGAATGTGTTCACATCCTTCCTATAATTTGAACATCAGAGCACGATATTCTAGGTGGGGACTAACAAATGTCTTATTCAAGTTCAGCATAATCTTCTTGCTCTTGTACTCCTTGCCCCTATTAATAAAGCCCAGGGTAATGTCAATGGTATTACCAGCTCTCTTTATCTGTCCAACCATCTTCAGAGATCTATGCATATCTACATTCAAGTCTCTTTTTCTGCACGCCCTTAAGTACTGTACCTCCTATTTTATAATATCTGTCCACATTCCTTCCACTGAAATGCATTACCTAAAGCTTTTCTGCATTGAATTTCATTATATCTGCCCACTCCATCACTTGTCTACGTCCTTTCATAGTTCTACACTGTTCTCACCAATTTACAATGCTTCCAAGTTTTACAAACTTTGAAACTATCCCCTCTACACCAAGACCAGATCATTAATAAGTATCCCTAATACCAACTTTTGGAGAACTCCACTACAAATGTTTCTTTATAGTATTCATTGACAACTACTCTCAGTTTTAAGAGGAAAATCAGGAGGACAAAAAGGGGACATGAGATAAATTTGGCAGATAGAGAAAGTTAAGGAGGATCCAAAGATATTCTACAAATACATTAAGGGCAAAAGAGTAACTAGGGAGAGAATAGAGTCCCTTAAAGATCTATGTTTGGAACCCTGGGAGATGGGTGACATACTAAATAAGTATTTCCTGTAGAGAAGGATATGGAAGCGAGAGAACTTGAGGAAACAAATGGTGAAATCTTGAAAAGTATCCATATTCATTATGAAGGTGTAGAAGTGTTACTGTACTTTTAAGAGAGAGGAGGACTTGGTAAGGACACCGAGTATTGGAGAATTTAAAAATTAACATTTGGTTCAGAACAGATAGCACTGACTGAGTTGCTATGAGACAAAAACAAATTTGAATTTGGCCAATCAGTTTAAATTATACCCCAAAAATCCCAAATCCAAATCAATTTTGAATTTAGTATATTGACAATCTTAAAAGCCAATGACACAATCCGATCCTTTGAGGGTATAAGACCGGGGACGATTATATAGTTGACAGGAGAACTGCCAAGCTATCAGCATGTAAAGACTGCCTGAAAAAAAAGCTCTCTTAAAGATACCTTTATCGATCAGTAACCTGTGAAACAGAATCCCCAAGAAGAAAATAAGACAGGAATAGAGAAAAGAACCGAAAGCTGCCTGGTTTTGAGATAAGAAGTTTTGTTTTGCAAATCTTAATTGTGAGTTTTATTGGACAAGTATAGAAGGAAAGGTAAAAGATAGGTTAGAGAAAGGAATTGTAAATAGTTGTTATTAAATTATTCTTTGTTATACTTTAAGAAATAAAGTTGCTAATTTTTACTTTCACTAGTTCTTGGCCTATTGAATTTTCACAGATTACTGCACGGGAAAAATCTTTTCTGGGTTGATAGGTTAAATTGAGCAGGAGGGTTTACCCCATGTCATAACAGTTTGGGGGCTCGTCTGGGATTTGAACTGGTTTAGATAGATTTGGGGGTACGAAAATTCCGAGCAGATTTAAACACTTGCAGGTTAGTGTCCTACATCTTTAAATAAAACATAGGTGAGGCAATTTGTTTATTTTTGGTGACTTGTGGTTGATTACATTAAAAGTGAAAGAAATGGCTCTTAAAATTGCTAAAATGTTTCTGGGATTTGAAGATGATTCTCAAATTTGCCAAGAAAGTTTAGAAGGAAAGATAAAGGCTTTACTATTAGAATTAGCAAATAAGTTAGATGTGGGTTTAACCAAGGACAAAAGTAAAGTTGAAATTGTCAGGGAATTACTCAAACACTTAGGTGTGTCAGAGAAACAGACAAGTGCAGTAGAGGCAATTAAATTGCAATTGAGGAAAATGGAGTTAGAGGAGAAACAAAGACTGAGAGTGAGAGAGAGAAAGGGAAAGAGAGAGAAGAGAAAGAGAGAGAGAGGACGGAGAGAGAGGAAAAAGAGAGGGAGAAGGTTCTTGGCTGAGCAAAGAGTAACAGAAGAGAGAGAGAGGAAAAAGAATGAGCAAGTTCTTAGCTGAGCAAAAAGAGAGAATTTGAACTTGAGAAGTCGCAACTTAGTCAGCAAAGTCAGGATGTTAACAGGATAGCGATTAAAAGAGAACATAGTGAGATATATAAACATGTCAAAACTCTGTCACATTTTGATGAGAAAGATGTTGAAGCCTTTTTTATTTCATGTCAAAAATTGGCTAGGCAGATGGAGTGGTCCGAGGATTTATGAGTAATACTAGTTCAGACTAAACTGGCAGGCAGAGCTTGTGAGGTATTTGCCACACTGTCAGATGAGGTGTTAAGAGATTGTGAAAAGGTTAAACAGGCTATTTTAAGTGCTTATGAATTGGTACTAGAAGCATATTGACAGCGGTTCAGAAACTGAAAGAAGGAACCAGGTCAGACTTATGCTGAGTCTGAAAGAATTAAACATGGTCATTGTGATTGATGGATGCGTGCTTTGAAAATAGGTAAGACCTTTGAGGTTCTAAAACAGATTATTCTGCTGGAGGAGTTTAAAAACTTACTTCCAGAGATGGTAAGAATTCATGTGGAGGAACAAAGTTCAGGAAGTGAGAAGGGCAGCAGAATTAGCAGATGAGTACATGCTGGTTTATAAGACAAGCTTCCGGCCAGAATTTCATCCTATGAGGGATAGAAGTTGGGAGAAGGGGAGATCCTACACAACGAAACCAAGAGTAGAGAGTACTGGTTCACCACAGGATAAAAAAGAAGCCTAAGAGGGTGGAAAGAGGTAAAAGACCTCAGGTGTTTCACTGTGGTAAAGTGGGACAAGTCAAGTCACAGTGCTGGTCGTTAAAGAAAGGTGCCGTGGGAAAAGATGTGCTAGAAGAAGCTAAGCATTAGTGAAGGTAGCAAGGGAAACCCCAAGAAGAGCTAAAGAGCTGCAGAAGAGTGCATAGCCTAGGCAGGGGCTGGGTATGGAGTTACTCTGCAAAGAATTTGCCTCTGTGAATAAAGTTTACTCAGAAAGAATGGGAGAGAAAGACAATAAGTTATAATTTTGAGAGATACAAGATCTAACCAGTTGCTAATGAGCGAATATGCACTCTTTCTGATTTGTTACCAGAGAGTGTGGTAATTTATGGGATAAATGGACAGAAATATAGAGCTCCCCTATGTAAGATCAAGTTGGAGTGCCAACTTAAGACTGGGGAAGTTACAGTGGGAGTGATTGACAGTTTCAGTTTCAGGAGAGTCAGTTTCAGGAATTCAGTTCGTTCTTGGGAATGGTTTGGCAGGATACAAGATGGGACTGACATCCCTTGTTGTGGAGAAACTCAAGGAAGACCAAGAAATGGAGGAGTTAAAACAGAAATATCCTGGTATTTTCCTATTCTGTGCGGTAACCAGATCCCACTATCATAAGTCACAGCACAAAGTGAAAAGTAAAGAGAAAGATGAAGGAGCTGAGGTTCAGTTAGCGGATACCTTGTTTGATGTAATGATGCAGGAAAAACCTGAACAGGCAGAAGGTCAGACAGAAGTGTTTAGTGCTGAAAGGATAAGAGACTTGCAACAGCAAGACAAGATGATAAAACATATATATGTGGATGTGTACTCTGAAAAGGAGGCAGAGGATAGTATCTGAAAGGTTATTATTTGAAAGATAGAATCCTAAGATGGAAATGGAGACCACAGCAGGTTAGTGCAGAGGAGAAATGGGCCGAAGTGCACCAGATTGTGTTGCTGGTAGCGTACAGACAGGTGGTGTTAGGCAGCATATGAACTACTTGTAAGAGGTTACCTAGGAGTATGAAAGACTCAGGCTAAAGTACAAAAACATTTTTATTTGCCTGGAATGCACGAGGATGTTGTTAACTTCTGCCATGTGTGATACATGCCAAATGGTAGGTAAGCTACAAGCGGTAATAAAACCAGCACCTTTGTTGCCGATTCCCACACGGGAAGAACTTTTCACATGGGTTATAATTGACTGTGTAGGTCCCCTCCTGAGAACTAACAGGAGGAACCAATGAAGTTTACTGGGCCCATTGTTGAGATATTCGTATCAACAGCCACACGTGAGGTGCTGGAAGACTGGAGATTGGCTAATGTGATGCTATTATTTAAGAAAGGCTATAAGGAAAAGCCAGGGAACTGTAGATCAGTGATCCTTAAGCCAGTGATGGGTAAGTTGTTGGAGGGGATTCTGAGGGACACGATTTATGTGCATTTGGAAAGTCAAGGACTGATTGGGGATAGTCATCATGGTTTTGGGCATGGGAAATCATGTCTCACTAACTTGATTGAGCTTTTTGAAGAGGCGACAAAGATGGTCAAGGAAGGCAGAACAATACACGTTGTCTATATGCACTTCAGTAAAGTATTAGACAAGGTTCCGCATGGTGGACTGGTTAGTAAGGTTAGAACACATGGGATCAAAGGAGAATCAGCCAATTGGATACATAATTATCTTAAAGGTAGGAGACCAGAGGCTGGTGGTGGAGGATTGTTTTTCAGACTGAAGACCTGTGACAGTGACGTGCTACAAGGATCAGTGCTAGTCCATTGCTTTTCGTCATTTATATAAATGATTAGGATAAGAATATAGGAGGTATGATTATTAAATTTGCAGATGACACCAAAATTAGTTGTGAAGTGGATAGTGACAGAAGGTTATCTCAGTACAACAAGACCTCAATCAGATTGGCCAATGGACTGATGGAGTTTAATTTAGATAATTGTGAAGTGTTGCATTTTGTTAAAACAAACCAGGGCAGAAAATGGTAGGGTTCTAGGGTGTGTTTCCGAACAAAGAGATTTAGAGGTGCAGGTGCATTGTTCCTTGACAGTAGAGTCACAGGTAGAGAGGGTGGTGAAGAAGGCGTTTGGCATGCTTGCATTATTTGGTCATAAAACTAAGTACAGGAGTCGGGATGTCATGTTGCGGTTACACAGAACATGAGGCGAGGCCACTTTTGGAATACTGTGTACAATTCTGGACGTCCTTTTGTAGGAAGATGTTGTTAAACTTGAGAGGATGCAGAAAATATTTACAAAGATATTGCTGGGACTGGAGGTTTTGAGCTATGGAGAGAGGCTGAATAGGTGGCGCTTTTTTCTCTGAAGCATCAGAGACTGAGGGTGACCTCATAGAGGTTTCTAAAATCACAAGGGGCGTGGATAGGGTGAATAGCCAATGTCTTTTTATTAGAGTTCAAAACTAGAGGACATAGATTTAAGATAACAGGGTTCAAAAAATTTTCTTTTTCACACAGAAGATGGTGTGTGTATGGAACAAGCTGCCAGAGGAAGTGGTGGAGTTGAGTACAATAACAATATTTAAAAGACATCTGCATGGGTATATGAATAGGAAGAGTTTAGAAGGATATTTGGCAAAAGGTCTGTTTTTGTACTGTATGACTCTAAGTGTGAGACCTTGGAATGCATATGCACATGTCTTTGAAGGTGACAGACAGGTTAATAAGATGGTAAAGAAGGCCTCCATATAAAAAGAGTTGGGCTGCAGCTGAAATTGGATGTACAATTCTGGCCACCACATTACAAAAATTACAGAATTTCTCCAGAGAGGAGATTTATAAGATTGTTACCAGGGCTTGAAAATCAGAGCTAAAACTAAACATTGGAAATACTAGGGCTGTTTTCATTAGAACGAAGGAGACTTAGAGGTGACTAAATTGAGGCAAACAAAATAATGATGGACTTGTATAGATTTGACTTGGAAAATCCACTTTCCCGCTGGAGAGGTCAATTATAAGTGGCAGAGATTTCAAATGATTTGATAGAAGGATTACAGGAGACAAAAAGGATAATATTTTTCACTCAGATGTTGGTAAGTGTCAGGCATTCATTGCCCGTTTTGATGGTTTAGGAAGAAACAGTCTTCTCTTTTTTTTTTAAATAATCTAGATCTGCACCTGAAGTACTGTAACCTGTCAAGCTATGGACCAGATAATGGAAAGTGGGATTAGAATGAGGAGCCAGTTCATTTAGCCATTGCAGACACAATGGCTTCTTTCTGTGTTGTAAATTTTCCATGGTTTCTAAGTTCTGAATTTCTTTGTGCAGTATAAAATATTAGCAAAGAAGTAACATTCTGATTGGAATTTTCAAACATATTTCAAAGAACTACTACTTATTGTGAAGGGGAAGCATCTTGCAAACCAGGTTGGTAGCCGTGTAGTATTCAATTAATAACAAACTATTGATAATGTATGTTCAAATGCATAGTCTGTTTGGTTGTCTATTTCACTGCTGGCTCTAGTCTTTTGATTGGTACAATACTGTTACACTTCTGCTCATTAAAATATGCAGGAAAGTCCTCTCATTCATTTTTGCAAAGTTGATTAGTTTACAATCAATAACCTGGGATCCTGCTAAACCAGAATATGTTGGAAGATATGTTATAAATCAGTCTCAGCACATCAACTATTCAGCAATGGAGGTTCTATTTTATTTGATGACTATGTAAAGATGACTGTGATTTAAAGAAGAAAAATTAGCAGTCTTAGCTCTAATTGTTAATGTCAAATCATGTCAGATTGCGCCATATCCGTAGGGCTTTTAATCTTGTGAGAAGAGCCAAATAATCCAACTAACTGTTACAACCTTATGAGACACCCTTTCCCAAGAACTATTTTCTCTATTAATAACATCATATTGTGTATATAATTACATTTACCACTATTCCCTTCACCCCGACACCACAACTAAACTCCGGTGTGTCATCAGTGTCTGTTCACCAAGCTGTATTGCAGACTGCATTATATCAGTTGAAGTTCATTGATGGATTAAAATGATATATATGCATTTACTATCATACTATCTGTGTTTTCTCCCAAACTTTGTTGATTCTTTGCATAAGTGAAAAACAATTCTGTGAAAGCTCTATTCTCACAGGTTTCTATCATACTGAGAGTATGAAACAAAGTTCTTTTGCCAGATAAGTTCAAGGGGCTCTGTCATGAATGTAGGAAGCTCTGTAAAATTTTTTACCAATTGCATAGTAGCTGAAATTCTTTTGACTTGTTATACCCTGACTGGATGCTTCCTGTCCAGTGTTACAGAACTGGGTGTTTGTTGAACAGTCGTTTTCTGACTTTAACTAATTTGACTCCTTGCACCATTTGAAGTAGCCTCAGGTCAACATATATACAAAAGTGACAGTTGTTGACTGAAGTACATAAAAGTCATTTACTATTTGATACCCTTTCTGTTGTAGAGCTTCTTGCTGCCAACCTTTAAATTTAAGTGTAATACATCCTGGAATGTCTAGTTGCACTTCCATATGCTGTAATTAGTATTTCTTCAGCTATTCTATGTGATTTGACGCAGAGTTATACTTGTTTCTACATAGAGTCTAAATCAGTGAGATGTTCATTAACATAAAAATATCCTTGCCCCAAAAATGGTCTGGACATTCTATTACTTTAAGAATACCTTTGGCTTTTCTTCTACTGAGGCTATTTTACTTAGAGTCATAGAGATATACAGCATGGAAACCGACCCTTCGGTCCAATCCCGTCCATGCCGACCAGATATTCCAACCCAATCTAGTCCCACCTGCCAGCACCTGGCCCATATCCCTCCAAACTCTTCCTATTCATATACCCATCCAAATGCGTCTTAAATATTGCAATTGTACCAGCCTCCATGACATCCTCTGGCAGCTCATTCCATACACATATCACCCTCTGCATGAAAAAGTTGCCCCTTAGGTCTCTTTTATATCTTTCCCCTCTCACCCTAAACCTATGCCCTCGAGTTCTGGACTCCCCGACTCCAGGGAAAAGACTTTGTCTATCTACTTGCTGCTCTGACTGTGCTCTGTTTTGGTGCAGTTGCTGAAAGTAATTTATTGTTTTCCATTTGTTTTCAATGCCTGGGCATTGTTTCTGGCTGTGAAGTTTCCTTGTTCCACACTTCTGATTTGGTATCAGTAATCTGTCCTTTCTCTGCACTAGTTTGTACATTTTGGGTTTTTAGAGTCATAGAGAGGTACAACATGGAAACAGACCCTTCGGTCCAACTTGTCCATGCCGATCAGATATCCCAACCCAATCTAGTCCCGCCTGCCAGCACCTGGCCCATATTCCTCCAAACCCTTCCTGTTCATATACTCATCCAGATGTCTTTTAAACATTGCAATCGTACTAGCCTCCACCACTTCCTCTGGCAGCTCATTCCATATACACACCACCCTCTGCATGAAAAACGTTGCTCCTTAGGTCTCTTTTATATCCTTCTTCTCTTGCCCTAAATCTATGCCCTCTAGTTCTGGATTCCTCCACCCCAGGGAAAAGACTTTGTCTATTTATCCTATCCATGCCCCTCATGATTTCATAAACCTCTGTAAGGTCACCCCTCACCCTCTGACACTTCAGGAAAACAGCCCCAGCCAATTCAACCTCTCCCTACAGCTCAAATCCTCCAACCCTGGCAACAACCTTGTAACACCTTCCACCCCGACCTCAAATTTACCTGGACCGTCTCAGACTCCTCCATCCCCTTCCTAGACCTCTCCATTTCTATCTCGGGTGACCGACTCAACACGGACATTTACTATAAACCGACCGACACCCACAGCTACCTAGATTACATCTCCTCCCATCCCTGCCTCCTGTAAAAAAGTCATCCCATATTCCCAATTCCTATGCCTCCGCCGCATCTGCTCACAGGAGGATCAATTCCAATGCCGAACAACCCAGATGGCCTCCTTCTTCAAAGACTGCAATTTCTTCTCAGACGTGGTTGACTATGCTCTCCACCACTTCCCGCTCCTCCGCCCTTGAACCCCGCCCCTCCAATCGCTACCAGGACAGAACCCCACTGGTCCTCACCTACCACCCCACCAACCTCCAGATACATTGTATCATCCTTTGTCATTTCTGCCACCTCCAAACAGACCGCACCATCAAGGATATATTTCCCTCCCCTCCCCTATCAGCATTCCAGAAAGACCACTCCCTCCGTGACTCCCTCATCAGGTCCATACCCTCCACCAACCCAACCTCCACTCCTGGCTCCTTCCCCTGCGACCGCAAGAAATGCAAAACATGCGTCCTCACCTCCCCCCTCACTTCCCTCCAAGGTCCCAAGGGATCCTTCCATATCCATCACAAATTCACCTGCACCTCCACACACATCATCGACTGCATCCGCTGCATCCGATGTGGCCTCCTCTACATTGGGGAGACAGGCCGCTTACTTGCAGAACATTTCAGAGAACACCTCTGGGACACCCGCACCGACCAATCCAACTGCCCTGTGGCGGAACACTTTAACTCCCCCTCCCACTCCGCCAAGGACATGCAGGTCCTTGGATTTCTCCATCGCCAGACCATGGCAACACGACGCCTGGGGGAAGAGTGCCTCATCTTCCGCCTAGGAACCCTCCAACCACAAGGGATGAATGCAGATTTCTCCAGCTTCCTCATTTCACCTTCCCCCACCTTATCTCAGTCCCAACCCTCGGACTCAGTCCCGCCTTCTTGACCTGCAATCTTCTTCCCGACCTCTCCGCCCCCACCTCCTCTCCGGCCTATCACCCTCACCTTAACCTCCTTCCACCTATCGCATTCCCAATGCCCTTCCCCCAAGTCCCTCCTCCCTACCTTTTATCTTAGCCTGCTTGGCACACCTTCCTCATTCCTGAAGAAGGGCTTATGCCCGAAACGTCGATTCTCCTGCTCCTTGGATGCTGCGCTTTTCCAGCAACACATTTTTCAGCTCTGATCTCCAGCATCTGCAGTCCTCACTTTCTCCCATCTGATTAAGATCCTGTTGTAATCTAAGGTAAGCTTCTTCACTGTCCATTACATCTCCAATTTTGGTGTGATCTGCAAACTTACTAACTATACTTCTTATGCTCACATCCAAATCATTTATATAAATGACAGAAAGTATTGGACGCAGCACCGATCATTGTGGCACTCCACTGGTCACAGGCATCCAGTCTAAAAAACAACCACCACCACCACCATCTGCTACCGTTTGAGCCAGTTCTGTATCCAAATGGATAATTTTCCCTGCATTCCATGAGATCTAACCTTGCTAACCAGTGTCTGATGGGAAATCTTGTCGAACGCTTATTGAAGTCCATATAGATCACGTCTACTGCTCTGCCCTTTTGTTCCTTCTTCAAAAAACTCAGTCAAGTTTGTGAGACATGATTTCCCATGCACAAAACCATGTTGACTATCCCTAATCATTCCTTACCTTTCCAAATACATGTTTATCCTGTCCCTCAGGATTCCCTCCAATAACTTGCCTACCACCGAGGTCTTCCGGCACCTCACCTGTGACTTTCGATGATACAAATATCTCAGTAAGAGACCCAGCAGTCACTTCTCTACCTTCCCACAGGTTGGGTACACCTGATCAGGTCCTGGGGATTTATCCACTTTCATGCACTTCAAGACATCCAGCCCTTCTTCCTCTGTAAATGGACATTTTTCAAGATGTCATCATCTATTTCCCTATAGTCTATATCTTTGAAGTCTTTTTTCACAGTAAAGACTGATGCAAAATACTTGTTTAGTACCTCCCCCCATCTCCTGCCGCTCCACACAAAGGCCACCTTGCTGATCTTTGATAGGCCCTACTCTCTCCCTTGTTACCCTTTTGTCCTTAATGTATTTGTAAAAACACTTTGGATTCTTCTTAACTCCATTTGCCAAAGCTATCTCATGCCCCCTTTTTCCCTCCTGATTTCCCTCAAGTATACTACTACTGCCTTTATACCCTTCTAAGATTCACTCGATCTATCTTGTCTCTACCTGACATATGCTTCCTTTTTTTTCTTAACCAAACCCTCAATTTCTTTAGTCATCCAGCATTCTCTGTACTTACTAGCCTTTCCTTTCACCCTAACAGGAATATACTTTCTCTGGACTCTCTTTATTTTATTTCTGAAGGCTGCCCATTTTCCATGCATCCCTTTACCTGTGAACATCTGTCCCCAGTCAGCTTTCGAAAGTTCTTGCCTAAGACCGTCAAAATTGGCCTTTCTCCAATTTAGAACTTCAACTTTTAGATCTGGTCTATCTTTTCCCATCACCATTTTAAAACTAATAGAATTATGGTCGCTGGCCCCAAAGTGCTTCCCCACTAACACCTCAGTCACCTTCCCGGCCTTATTTCCCAAGAGTAGGTCAAGTTTTGCACCTTGTCTAGTGGATACATCCACATACTGAATCAGAAAGTTTTCTTGTACACACTTAACAAATTCCTCTCCATCTAAACCCTTAACACTATAGCAGTCCCAGTCTATGTTTGGAAAGTTAAAATCCCCTACTATAACCATCCTATTATTCTTACAGATAGTGGAGATCTCCTTACAAGTTTGTTTCTCAATTTCCTTCTGACTATTAGGGGATCTATAATACAATCCCAATAAGGTGATCATCTTTTTCTTATTTCTCAGATCCACCCAAATAACTTCCCTGGATATATTTCCAGGAATATCCTTCCTCAGTACAGTTGTAATGCTATCCCTTATCAAAAATGCTGCTCCCCCTCCTCTGTTGCCTTCCGTTCTGTCCTTCCTATAGCATTTGTCTCCTGGAACATTAAGCTGCCAGTCCTGTCCATCCCTGAGCCATGTTTCTGTAATTGCTATGATATCCCAGTTCCATGTTCCTAACCATGCCCTGAGTTCATCTGCCTTCCCTGTTAGGCCTCTGGCATTGAAATAAATGCAGTTTCACATATCAGTCCTATCTTGTTCTCTGCTTTGTCCCTGGTTGCTCTGACTGTTGGACTCACTTCTTTTCTCAACTGTACCAGTCTCAGATTGATTTCTTTCCTCACTATCTTCCTGGATCCCACACTCCCACCTTACTAGTTTAAATCCTCCTGAGCAGCTCTAGCAAATCTCCTTGCCAGTATATTGGCCCCCTTCCAATTTAGGTGCAATTTGTCCTTCTTATACGGGTCACTTCTACCCTAGAAGCGATTCCATGATCCAAAAATGTGAATCCTTCTCCCCTACACCAGCTCCTCAGCCATGCATTCATCTGCTCCTATTCCTACCCTCACTGGCCTGCAGCACCAGGAGTAATCCAGATATTACTACTCTCAAGGATCTCCTTTATAAATTCCTGCCTAACTCTCTGTAATCTCCCTTCAAAATCTCAACCTTTTCCTTTCCTATGTTATTGGTTCCAATGTGTACAATGACCTCCTGCTGAGCCCTCTCCTCCTCGAGAACATTCTGCACCCTCTATGAAACATCCTTAATCCTAGCACCAGAGAAGCAACACACGATTTTGATTTTTCGCTGTTGGTCACAGAAACGTCTGTCTGTGTCTCGGACTAGATAGTCCCTTAACACAATTGA
This sequence comes from Chiloscyllium plagiosum, assembly GCF_037043375.1. Taxonomy (NCBI): domain Eukaryota; kingdom Metazoa; phylum Chordata; class Chondrichthyes; order Orectolobiformes; family Hemiscylliidae; genus Chiloscyllium; species Chiloscyllium plagiosum. The sequence goes on along the minus strand of NW_028270141.1, from coordinate 28,336,081 downwards.
TCTCTTGGAACTCGACATATCCCTCATTACATTAGAGCTAGTCTCAATACCAGAAAACTGGCTGTGCATGCTCCATTCTCCTGAGAATCCATCACCCCCTATATTTTCCAAAACAGCATACTTGATTGAAATGGGGATAGCTACAGAAGACTCTTGCACTACCTGTGTACCTCTCATATCTTTCGTGGAGTTAACCCATCTATGTGACAGGATCTGCAACTTTTCTCCCTTCCTATAACTGCCATCCATCACACACCCTAGCTGACTTCAAAGCTCTACAGTCACAAATCTGTAGAGATCATTAATGAAATTATTCCCTCGATGTTGTGTTCTTCAATTGAAATTGCTCTTCAAGAAATTTATTTGTTATGAATTTCAGGCAGTTGTCAAAAGTATTCACCATGGGTGGCACGGTGGCTCAGTGGTTAGCACTGCTGCCTCACAGCGCCAGAGACCCGGGTTCAATTCCCGACTCAGGCAACTGACTGTGTGGAGTTTGCACATTCTCCCTGTGTCTGCGTGGGTTTCCTCCGGGTGCTCCAGTTTCCTCCCACAATCCAAAGATGTGCAGGTCAGGTGAATTGGCCATGCTAAATTGCCCCGTAGTGCAAGATAAAGGGGTAAATGTAGGGGAATGGGTGGGTTGCGCTTCGGCGGGTCGGTGTGGACTTGTTGGGCCGAAGGGCCTGTTTCCACACTGTAAGTAATCTATTCAGAACTTGATGAAAAGTATTTGTTGCTTCTTTTACCCTTTGTCTCACTGTAACACCACCAGCTACAGTCCCAGTTGAGTACAAAAATATATCTATTTGCTCAGATTGAACTAATTTCATTTGGAAGTTATTCTGCACCTTCAGAATTATTTTCTTCATGATGTGCAATTCTGTATGCCATTTGGCCCATATTTGAATTTAAATGTTTCTGCCAATACCATCCCTTACCAGATCTGAAATGCTTTTTACTATTGACTGTAGCTTCTGCATTGCAGAATCTTGCTACAAAGTTCTCTACTATAGCATTCTTGAATGCTTAACTCTCTCTGCTTCTGATGGTCTAATCAAGCAGCCTTCATATAACTGTGCGCGAAGACACCACTTACCACTATTATAAAATTTATTTGTGGACTTGCTGTTACCAGCTTCTTTCCTGGTAGGGATATAAAAGGCCTGTGGATCTAGTGTGATCGAGAATAATCAATAAGTCTAATAAGAAGAGGCGCATGCCTTAAATAATATGTATTTTATGGCAATGACAGAAACTCGGTACAATTTATATTGGTATGATTGGCATTGTCAAGAGCCTATGAAGAAAATCTCAATGTTGGGTCTTACTCCTTCAAATTCCTCAATTCAATTCATCTGATTTCATCTTATTGGTTGATGCCTAAACATCCCTCATTAGTAACCTTTTCAGACCCTTAAGTTCTTATACAATGTCTTTCTCCCACCTGTGTTTATCTAACTTCACATCAAGTACTTCACACTAAATCATCTGAACAAATTCTTATGAAAGCAAACTTCATATTCTAACTCGTCTTTAAGAAGGCAACTTTCTCCTGAATTTCCTCCAAACACTTTCATTATTTCTCTAAAATTTTATTTTGGAAGTTGTATTGGCAAGTAAAACTCTGCACTTCAACCTGAGCCGACAGGCTTTAAAATAAAAATTGTATGCAATGGAACATACGCTGGATCCTTATTGAAAGCATGCAATTTGGTTGTGCAGCAAATTTGCCAATTCAAGGTTACTGGTTTGAAAATAAATTGCAGTGTGGATACTAAGTTGTATATGAGGCAGGCAGTGAAGAGTCATAGTGAACTCACACACAAAACTGAAATGCTGTACAAGCTGAAGATCTGAAATAAAATTATAACTGATCAAAATTTAGAAATGTAATAAAGAGAGAGGAGGGCAAAAAGCAGACTTCAAGGTAGGTGAAATGAGCAGCATCCCAGTAGGTAAATGCAGAGTTAAGTGTGAAATGATGTATTTTGGAAGAAAAATTGACAAGGCAATATTAATTAAATACTATAATTTAAAAAGGAACTGCAAGGAAAGAGAACACTGGCTATTTTTACCTAGAGGAATAGAGTTTAAAAAAAAAACAAAGAAGTTGCAGTAAATATTGAAACATCATTGGATAGACATCATTATAGTATTGTGCCCAATTTTGTGCATGGTACTTTAGAACGGTGTCAAGCTTGGAGAGGGTACAATAGGGTTTTACCAGAATATAGTATTAGGGTAAGCAAATTCAGATATCTGGAACACTCAAGAAACTGGGATAATTCTCCAAGGAGCAGAGAGAATTAAGGAAAGATTTAATATCAATTCCAAAATCATAATCATGGAGGGTCTGGACAGGTAAATAAGGGAAATAAAAATTCCTTTAGTGGCAGGAGGTCCAATAACAAGAAAACAGATTTAAACTGGCAAAAAAAAGGTGGACGAGTTGAAAACATTGTCTGAGTCACATCTGTTATGATCTGGAGTTCAATGGTCTGAAAGGATGCTACAAGATGACTTAATTTTAACTTTCAAAGGAGAATAGAGTCTCTAATTATATAAGATAAAATGTCAGAGATATAGGAGAAGAGCGAGGTGGAACTAACTGGCAGCTCTTTTAAAGAGCGAGCAAGGGCACTCTGGGCCCATTATGAATCAGAGATTGAAGTGCAATATAAGGTACATTGCCAATCAGCTCTTTGATTCGTATTTTGAATTCCAAGGCAAAATAAAATCAAAAAGTACAAAATGTTCTTCTTTTAAACTCAGTAATTATATCATTAATAAAAAAGCAAGCTCATGCATGTAATTAATGAGCCACAGATGACTTGCTACCAACAACTGGGAAATAGTAAAAATATAATACAGAGCTAAACATAAGGTACAAAATTGATTTCAGACATTATTGTATTTCACTCAGACTTTGTAATATCCAATGGCTCAGATTTTGCTACCAAAATAATAGTGAATTTAATGGAGTTCACTTTCATTAATGTGCAAGTTATCCACTTACTTCTGGAAAGTCAAAAAGCTAACAAGGTGCCCAGCTCTGGCCAATTTTAGGTTATCTATAATTGAACTTCACTCAAATTTTGTCTAAACTAATACACAATTCAATCTCTGTCAAGTAAACTGTAACATAATATAAATGGGAAACAGATGCAATTCACTCAAACTGAACAACAATATCTTAGGGAAAGGTTAGAGCGAAAACATTTGGATTAAACTAAAATGAATATGAGATTAATAAAGTGGATGCTTTCAGTTTCTACTCTAAAAGGGGGATATACTACTACTATTCTGGGAAAAAATGTCTTTAAAATTTGTTTAAAACACATTGATTAATCCTTTCATGTGAAACAGTAACATTTAAATTAAACTTAGTGATTAATAATACTAAATTGGTTAAATATACTTCAGTGATGAACATGAGCTGCCAAATTTTGGTATAATGAATTTAAGAATTTATCTTAATGTACAGCTTTGAAAAAGTGGTCATTCCAGTTATGCAGATTTATTTTTAGAGACCTTTTTGCACTCTCACTGGATATTGCATCAAATCAATTGACAGGAGTTTTAGCTTCAACATTTTCACCCTCAGTTGTGCCATTTAGCTCTGTCATCATTAACAAAAAGTAATGTGGTAATTCTTCCACTTTAAACCACAGAAAGATATACCACATCCTACATGCAATGTGTTCATATCTTTTTGATTTTGATCCACTGTTTGCAAAAAAGTATAATGTTTTCAGGCCTCTCCCAATACCATTGATTAACAAATAACAAGATTGCAAAAAAAAGGCCAGAATGTGATATATCATTGATTTAAAAAAAAACTCTCTGAAGCAGGGTTTCCACACTACTCAGTACCTCCTTCTGATGCTATATATAATGTAAGAAAATAAAATATATTGAGCTATAAAATGTTGGGAAGTAACAAAGTATTGATGACTTTGACATAGATTCAGCATGGTAAATGCAGCAGGGAGATGATAGATCTGGGAATGTTCATTAGCAGTTAATTACAGTACATTAGAGTCTATCCTTAGTATTATTACACCCTCAAGAGATTAACTCTTGGCTCTTGTATGACAACAGGACAACATAACACCTAAATCAAGCAGCTTAGAACAGAAAGACACTATTATAACAAAGACAAGATTGATGCATTGGTGCCAAAACTGATAATTAAGAAAGACATTTCAGAGTTGCTGAATTCCTAGGAATGGATCAATTCCTAGGAATGAAGAACTGACCAGCTATACACATGTATATGCTGAATGATAAGGCTTTCTGACTATATTTGGATCCAAATCCTTCTGATGTCAGAGTACCACATGCCTACAAAGATTTTTCAGAAGTGGCCAAGTTTTCAATCTGTTGCGTCTGCATTAGTATCTACCAATAAGGCCTGCAACTGTCACTCAAAGAATCTGCACAAGGCAAGGTATAAACATCTTGATTGACATTCTTTATTCTCAATGCAGCAACATCTCAATTTTAAAATTCTCAACCTGGTTTCCAAATCTCTTCATTGTTTTGTCCCTCTCTATGGAATCAGAAAACTGTTTGTTGAGCTGGTGGATTCTGCATTGGATGTAAAATAGTACTGGTCCTCCACATGTTTGGGAAAGGGAGACCTTGAGCTGGGGAGGGATGAGGGGAGGGAATGGAGGTGCCTCCTCAGAGAGGGTAGAGTGGAAAACCTGGAGACAGAATTATTTGTGGAGGCATTGGAGGTTTTGCAAGTATGGAGCATCAAAGGTGGGTCCAAATTTGGAGGGTTTAAAATGTATCTGTAGGCCTTGAGGAATGAGATGGTTGCAAAGACAGCAGTTGAGAAACGTCACATGGGTGTAGTAGCGAGTTTGTTTAATCGTGCGGTTGAAGAACTGGAGGGCTGAAGAGGTCAAAGCAGTGAGAAAGGGACTCACTGAGTGCACATCTGAGGGAGGCAGAGATCTTCTTCAAAGTGGGCATTCTTTGAAGAGACTTTGTAGTGGTACAAACTTAGTTAGAGCCCAAAAAAACTGTAGGTGCTGGATTCAAGGTAGACAAGCAGGAGGATGGAAGAACATAGTCCTGAAGAAGGGTTACACCCAAAATATTGACTTCTTCATCTCCTGATGCTACCCAACTTGCTGTGTTCTTCCAGCCTTCTGCTTGGAATCCAGTAAATGCAGTTTTTTGTCTCTCGCCTCTATGACTGGTACCTCCTGCAGGTTTGCATCTGTCCAAAATCTCTGCTTTTCTCCAATTCAGGAGTCTTACTAGGATTGTACTAACTATGTCCTGCAGGTCAGCAATAAGTTTCATTCAAGCTGATGTATGCAGCCAAAGAACATTGCATTGGTACAGGCTACACATCAAAAGCTACATATACAGCTGCTTGCATCACACTGAACAAGTGCAGGTTATCTGTGCAACACAATCAGAGTCTGCTTTTGGGCACTGTCCAATTAAGTTCCCATTCTCATGTCTATGGGTGCAAGATTACAATTTTCCACATCAATCCTTTGCCCTTTTAAGTATTGTTAAGCCAAATTTTCTAAATTGCTTGTTATGAACTTTAAACATTATTGGGGAAAGATTTTTTATACATTATTTGATATGAAAACAAGCATAGGCAAAGTGTTGATAATGAATATTGTGCAAAGGACATATACTCAATAAATATTTGATAAATCACTGGTCTTTGTGCTTTCTTGCTGCACACCATAAACTTTAATATAGACAGATCTTCCAATAGTCTCAGTAAGAAAACAATGTCCAAATTTCTATTATGTTCTGTAATACCCCATATTACACATATCATACAGGATCGTTTGACTGATACAGACTAATTAATGAAAGAAACTAATTAATGAATGACACTGTACAACACTGAACCAAATTGACATCTGGTTCATTTAATCTTAAACTTGTTGACTTAATTAAAAACGTAGTTTTTGGCTTAAATTTTTCATGTCTGTTTCTTATTTAATCAGGAGCCAATGTTCATAACAACAAGATTGCATTATTTTTGATAAAATTTATTTTTATGTAGGCTGCATCTTCACAGGGAGATCAAATGTATTACACTGCAATGTCTGTCAAGCTGTCCCCATGACATCAATAATATATCTATTGTAATATAATGCCAGGCAGTCCCCCACCATATTACATAGGTTGCAGAAAAAATGAATGAGCATAAAATAGCATGTAGAATTACTGAGAAAAATGTTGCAAAAATACAACAAAAATAATCACTTCAGAATTATATGCTCTGTAATTCTCTTTACATTGCTCTGGAAGAGTTGGGAATTGATCATTTTATTTAGAAAGGAGTGACAGTTGGGTACTTTTCAGAGTTCCATAGTAGTATCTGATACTGAAATGCAAACGCAAGGCTGGATTATCAAGATTACATGCTTTAAACACTCAGGCAGCACGCTGATTCGGCACAAATGGGCCTATTAATGTGTGCCTTGACTTTCATCTTTAAAGTAGGTGCCAGGAGGTTTGCAAGCTGTTGGTGAAGAATGGCATCAGTTGTTGGAGTTGTGATCGATTACATGGAACTGCACTATTGCCAGGATATCATCAATGATCAGCAAACATGCAATTTGTAAATGATTATGTGAAATAATTTTAAGATAAATCCAAAGATTTGATAAGTAATTGAGATGTGCAACACAGAACAGACCCTTAGGTCCAACTTGCCCACTTGAAATGTTCTCATAGATCTGTAAAAATCCCTGATTGAGGTCCTAACTGGAGCAAAACACAAAGTCTGTATTGAATGAGCCACCTGGTTCATCTTGTTACTTAGGAATGGTAGTCTGGGCCTGACAAAGGTGGAGGTTTCACTGGACTAAGACCGGGACAATACATGGATTCTTGGATTGAGATGGGAAACAGTAGGATTATGGAAAACAATCATGCATATATAAGGCCATGATGTGGAGGAGCCAGTGTTGGACTGGGATGCACAAAGTAAAAAATCACTCAACACCAAGTTATCATCTTACAGGTTTATTTGGAAGCACTAGCTTTTGGAATGTTGCTCCTTCATCAGGTGTTTGTGGAGTGTAAAATCATAAGACACAGAATTTATAGCAAAAGATTACAGCTTCATACAGTGATATATTGAACAAACCTAGATTGTTAAGTCTTTTATCTTTTAGAATGGGTTGCAGGTTTTGATTCATTAATATGTAAATCCTAGAACTACTTTTAAGTCACCTTCTCGAGCTATTGTAAGGTTTTATAACAAAAGATGACATCTCACCTCAGATAATGCAATTTAAGGTGTGAGGTGTGAGTTTGTCTGTATCCCAATCTTGAGTCAGACTGGTTCTATTTCCAAAGTGGAATTTATAAAATATTGCATGTATTGACTGTCTGCAGGCAATCCCACGTAGATGTGACTGCCAAGAAGACATAACAACACTTCTTCCTCAGGCAGCTTAGGAAATTCAGCATGTTCATGAGGACCCTCACCAACTTTTACAGATGTGCCATAGAAAACATGCTGTCTGGCTGCAAAATAGTCTGGTATAACAACTGCTTTAAGCAGACCATCACAAAGCCTATCTTCCATCCATGGATTCCATTTACACTTCCTGCTGCTGCAGAAAGGCTGCCAACATCATCAATGACCCCTCCCACACTGGAAATGCTCTCTTACAACCTCTTCCATCAGGCAGAAGATACAGGAGCTTGAACACATGCACCAACTAGTTCAAGAATAGTTTCTTCCCTGCCATTGTTAGATTGATGAATGGACTCTCTAACTTCAAATATTGTTAATATTGTTAATGTTGATCTTGCTTTGCACTCCTCCTGTGCAGTGTAACCTGCATGCCTCACTCTAAGCACCCTATGATCTGTATGTCCTTGCTTATTATGATCTGCTGGGACTGCTCACAAACAAAGCTTTTCATTGTACTTTGGTACAATAAATCAAACCAAATAAACACCAATATTTCATTTGCCTTCCCATGCATTTCCTACCTCTGTGTACTAACCATTTGTAGTTCAGGTACCAGGATAACCAGATTGCTCTGGTATCAGAGTTAGAGTCATAAAGCTGTACAGCATGGAAACAGACCCTTCTGTCCAACTCGTCCATGCCAATCAGATATCCTAAATTAACTTAGTCCTATTTGCCTCTAAACCCTTTCTATTTATATCTTTTAAATGTTGCAACTGTACCAGCTGCCACCACTTCCTCTGGCAACTCATTCCATACATCAACCTCTATATGAAAATGTTTCTCCTTAGGTCCCTCTTAAATCTTTCCCATCTCATCTTAAACCTATGCCCCCTAGTTTTGGACTCCTCTATCCTAGGGAAAAGACCTTGGCTATTCACCCTATTCATGCCCCTCATGATTTTATAAACCTTTTTAAGATCACCCCTCAGCCTCTGACCTTCCAGGGAAAACAGCCCCAGCCTATTCAGCCTCTCCCTATAGTTCAAACCCTCCAACCCTGGCAACATCCTTGTAAATCTTTTCTGAAGCTTTCAAGGTTCACAATGTCCGTCCTATAGCAGGGAGACTAGAATTTCACACAATATTCCAAAGGTGGCTGAGCAATATCCTGTATAGCCGCAACATGACCTCTCAACTCCTGTATTCAATGGACTGACCAATAACAGCAAGCATACCAAACACCTTCTTCACGATCCTCTCTACCTGTGACTCCACTTTCAAGGAACTATGAACCTGGTCTCTAAGGTCTTTCTGTTCAGTAACACTCCTCAGGACCTTACCATTAAGTTTATAAGTTCAGCCCTGATTTGCCTTTCCAAAACGCAGCTCCTCACATTTATCTAAATTAAACTCCATCTGCCACTCCTCGGCTCTTTGGCCCATCTGCAAATTCTATTATAAGAGTATGCTGTGACATGGTAATGTGGCACTGCATAATGGATGTGCAACTGACAACAAGAGTACATTTAGTTAATAAAATATGTATTATAACTTAAGGATCCTTTACTAATTTGTGACATTACTTTTAGACCTTGTAGCTTTAGGCAAGTAACGATAAGGTATTCATTTCCAGGTATTGAACAAGACACACAGACTAAACAAATGATTAATATTCAATAACATCTTTAATCCCCGCTCTACCATCAACATCCTGGGGGTCATTAATGAACAGAAAGTTAGCTTTTAGAACAGTCACAGGAACAGTGTGGCAACAGGTCAGAGACTAAGACATCTCCAAGTAATTCATCTCCAGACTCATCCTTTTCAAACACCACAAGTCAGGGTACAATGGAAATCTCTCCACTTCCCTGAATATGTACAGCTCCAACAGCATTCATAAAGTATAACACTATTCAGAACAGCGTAATCAATCAATCTTAAACATTAAATCCCTCCATCAAATGCACACTGTAACAGCATGGTATATAATTCGTAAGAAGCATTGCAACAACTTGTTAGGACTTTTTTAAACAGCACTTTCCTAATCTGTGATATATTACTGAGAAGAGTAAGGATAGCAGGCATGTGGGTTGGCCATCACCTTCTAATTCTCCTCTCGATTACACATCATCCTGACTGGGAAATGTGATTACCATTCCTTTATTATCACTTGGTCAAAACTCCAAAACTCACAACCTAACAGTATTTGGGAGGACATTCACCAGACTAGTGACAGTTCAAAGCAGCAGCTTACCATCTTCTTGGGGGCATTTAGGAATGGGCAATTAATGCTGGTCTTGTCAGTACTGTCCACATTTGGGGAATAAATAGAGAGTATCTGACTGTCAATGATTATTTCTGGGGTTGATGCATCAATGGCTTACTCTTAAAAGACTAACTAAACATATCATAAACAGGGTAATACTTAAAAAATAATACCATCAGTATAGCATTGTTAATACTCCTTTGGGTCAGTCTCCCTATTATATTGGAGCTAAAGTAACTTCCATACTTCTACTATTAGCAGACTGCAATCATAATGGAATAACTACAACATTGCAAATATAAATATTGGTACTGCAACTATTTATTGAGATTTAACAGAATATTTCTTGCCTACAAAGCAGACACTTTACACTTTTCTCCTAAAAGATAGAGCAAGAATGCAAACATAAACTTTTCAGGGATTCCCACTAGGTAGTAGCACAGCCACTGTCAGGCGCACAAGTAAATTAAAGCAAAATGCTCAAACTTTCATTCTTTGAATGCATGCTAGATAATAGATGTAGTCTTTGTACTTTTGCCAAATTCGAACCATGTGTGAAGTTGATATTACAGCAGTATGTAGTATGTCAGTGAAAACTGAATGCAATGTTGATTAAATCACTTTAATGCACACCCCCACAGAATAAGATTCAAAATTAATTGGTACATCTGTCTCCTAATGTCCACCCACAAATTCAGAATTTTAAAGAGATGGCTGTAGCAATTAATACTTGTTCTTGAAATGAATCCACAGAGACTAGTATCCCATTACCAAGCCACACTTTATTTACACATGGAAATTCCTTGACACTGATCCAGCTCCCTCAGAGCCAGCTCTCAAAATGAATAGAATCTCTGACAGTTCTGTTTATTTGTCAGTCAGGGTTCCCTGGTTGGACTAGATTAACAGCCCCAACCAGGGAATTCACATTCTATGAGGTCCACCTAGCTGACCTCATTACAATCACTGCATCCATCCCTCTCTGAGTCAGAGGACATAGGTCAATTTATTTTTCTGTAGCTCCTCCTGGGAAGTTTTAGCACCAGGTCAGGTTCCTCTAACTCTGTCTCTGATTCATGTAATGCACAGTAACTCGTCTTTTGCACCTGGAGTGTCTCAGAAGAAATTCATTCTCTTCTTCAGGTGACAAAGGCATCGAGGCAGTGACATCCACTGTGTCCATCTCTGATTCCGAGGTCTCTTCAACACTTGACAGAGAGGGAGAACCCCTGGGTTCTGTCAGCCCTTCCAACTGTTCTGAGGAGCCGGGCATGTTTGAGAGTTTGGAGCGTTCATATGAACCATATGCTTGTTCAGGCCTGTCATACCTATCCAAACGTTGTAAGTCACTGGACCTGACCTCACATTGACCATGCCTCTTTCCCATGAAGGGCCATTCCCATGGTTCCTCCACCAAACTACATCCCACGCAGCAAACTGTCTCTCTCATTTAGCAGAGTTTTGTGTCTGGCACTGGCAGTCCTGAAGACCAGATTTAACCTAGTGCGGAATCTTTTACCCATTAGTAACACTCCTGTAGTTGCATGACGGGTGGTCTGATAATCAAATAGTATCGGGACAGTTTGGTATCTACTGAAGCTGTAGACTGCTTCTTTAGGTCTGCCTTCAAAGTTCAGACTGCGCTTTCTGCCAGGCCATTGATGATGGATGGTATGGAGCTGTCCTTGTATGTCTAATGTCATTTGACTTTAGGAAATAACTAAATTCCGTGCTGACAAACAATGGCCCATTATCTGTGACCAACACTTCTGGGAGTCCATGTATTGCAAAAGATGGGCATAGTTTTTTTATCACCTTCTTTATGTTTGATGAATGAGTTCTATGTACATTCAGCCACTTTGAGTGGGTGTCCACAATGACTAAGAACATTCAGCTCATGGAAGGACTTGCACAGTTAAGTGTAACAGAGCCAAGGGCTTACCCAGTCATTCCCACTAATGTAGGGGAACTGCTCAGAGTAATTTTTTTCCTTGTTGGTGCTCTGGGCAATACCCCACCAATGTGGCTGTGTTTGCATCCAATCCTGGCCATCTTACATAACCTAGACTATAAGACACAGGAGCAGAAATTAGACCATTCAGCCCATTAAGTCTGCTTTGCCATTCAATCAAGGCTGATAAGTTTCTCAACCCCGTACTCCTGCTTTCTCCCCCTAAATGGGGCCCAAAACATGCCACAATACTCCAAATGTGGTCTGACCAGAGCCTTAGCGAGTATCAGAAGTATATCCCTGCTTTTATAAAAAAGTAGTCTCAAAATAATGCTATCATTGCATTTGCCTCCCTAATTACTGACTTGTCCTGCAAGTTTACCTTGAGAGAATCCTGGACTAGAACTCCAAACTCTCTCTGCACTTCAGACTTCTGAATTTTCTTCCCATTTAGAAAATAGTCCATATCTCTATTCTTCATACCAAGGTGCATGACCACACACTTTCCAACTTTGCATTCCATTTGCCACATTTTTGCCCACTCTCCTAACCTGACCAAATCCCGCTCCCTCAATGCTACTTGTCCCTCTACCTATCTTTGTATCATCTGCAAACGTAGCCAGAATTCGCTCAGTTCCTTCATCTAGCTAACATCTTCATTTTGGAAACCCCTGGTGAAGTTTAACCAGTATAGGGTGGCGACCTTTGCACGGGCCAATCATGCTTGCTCCTCATAATAAAATGCCATCCTCTACTGTGATCTTGCCTCTCTGGGTCCAAAAGAGTTTCAATTCTGGTTGTGACAGCCCTTTGGTTTCCCCCATCACCACCAGCTGTTTCAGTTTTGCCAGGACCAGATCTTTCTGCATCCAAAGTCTGATATTGTCAGCTGTGACAAGAAGTGTCCAGAAAATCTAAAACCATTAAAAACTCTTCCAGTGGTGGTACTGGTGTACCTGGTGGTGTATCTGGTAGTGGGAGGCAGGTGAATGTATTCGCCTTTGCCACTTGCTCTCCCATTTTAGAGCACACCACTGAATTCGGCCTAAAGCTATGGGCGGCACAGCCAGGTCCTCTTTAAGTAGACCTACGTTAGCTTGCCACTTTGAGTAGACCTTTGTGGTCTGTTATTACAAATTTATGTCTGTAAAGTATTGATAGAACTTCATGACTCCAAATGTGACCACCGATCTTTCTTTCACTATCTGGATGTATTTACGCTCTATATTATCCAAAGTCTGGGAAGCATGTGCTATTGGACATTCCTCTCCAATAAGCCACCTATGAGATAATACCACCTCAATGCCATACAAGAAGGCATTGCATTTCAATACCAGATCTTGCTTGGGACCATACTGTGCCAACACCTTTGAGGATGATACCTGTTTCTTCACTTTCCTGAAAGCTATGGCTTGGCTGCCACTTGAAGCAATGATGCAGAGGTTTCAGGAGGAGGTCAGGTTCTGTAATAATTTACCAGTCTAAGGAAGGGCCTTAGCTCTGGTACAGACACAGGAGCTGGGACATCTTTGATCACCCTTACTTTATCCTTTCAACAGATATAACAGCCACCTAGGAGAAACGTCTAAGGACTATGTCCAAGTTCTCTAAATGCTCCTTATTGGTCTTCCCTGTTATTAGCCCGACATTGCAGATGATACAAGGATCAGTGGCATTGTGGATATGTAGAAGGTTGCCAATGGATACAGTGGGATATAAATCAGTTGCAGATATTGGTATAGAAATGGCAGATGGAGTTTAATAGAGGTAAGTGTTGCACTTTGGGAGCTCATATATTAAGAAGTATACAGTTAATGGCAAGACCCTGAACAGTACTGGGGTTCAAGTCCATAGCTCCTTGAAAGTGGCCACAAAAATTGATTGTGTGGTAAAGAAGGCATATGCCATGCTGCCTTTATTGGCCAGGGAGTTGAGTACAAGAGTCATGTTGCAACTTTCTAAGACATTGGTTAGACCACACTTAAGAGTACTGTTTTCAATTCTGCTTGTGGATGTGGAGGCTTTGGAGAGGGTGCAGAGGAGGTTTACCAGGATTTTGTCTGGATTAGTGTGTCTGGAGAGGTTAGAAAAAATCAGGTTGTTTTTTCTGCATTGGTGGAGGCTGAGGGATTGGTAGAAGTCTAGAAAATTATGTGATGCATATATAGGGTTGATAGTTAGAATCTTTTTCCCGGTGTTGAAATATCTACTACTAGGGGGCATACATTTAAGATGAGAGGGGGAAAGTTCAAAGGAGATGTGAGGGGCAAGTTATTTAACACAGAGTGATAGAAATCTGGAATATGGGGGACTAAATGGCCTACCCCTGTTTCTAGTCTCCATGGCAGACACTGGTGTCTGAGTTTGGAGCAGCATTAACTTTTCCAGTGTAGTTTTAAAATAGGCACAGGTATTTATTAGTATGCATAGAAATGGGATAAATAAGTAGAGGCGTATTTTTTTCTCTCAATATCAACATTGATGCAAATCATATTAAGCATTGCATGATTCAACCTAAGAGAAAGGAATTTTAAAAAATCATCAAGCTCATTCTACACAGGTCACATGTAAACTACTTTACCTTGGACTGTAGTTGGGATGGTGATAGGTGTATGCGGTAAACATAGGTGGGATGGTGATAGGTGGATGCAGGTAGAAGGTTAGTATGATTGGTCAGTGGAAAGGATGGAGCAGTTAAGTGCAAAGGAACATGGACAGGTTAGGTCAGGTCAAGGAGGCGGGAGGAGAGGAAGGACTGGATATGGATGAGGTTGGGCTTTGGGAGATTTTGAAAACTAGAAATGCACAAGACCAGAAAGACTGCAAGGTATTTAACTTATCCCAAGACACCAACATCTCTCAATCATCCATTCTATTCATTCTTTTTTCCATTTGATTAATCTCTACTTCCATTGTAGGCTATTTATGCTGCATAAAAAGTGTTAAAGCTAAAATGCTAGGATTAAATTTGTATCTATGGCTCTAAAAATTGTGGAAACCTTGTGTACATTACTGGGCTCAAATTATTTATTTCCTGAAGAATTCCGAACATCACCTTTGAGCTTTCTTCCTCATCAGAAAATGTGAGAAACATGCAGCAGGACAATTTAACTTTTAGATTCTGGATCCTTTTTATATTGCAAGTTAACCAAAATGCCAACTTTTCTGTTCTCTCCCCAGAAACTAGCTTTCTTACGGAGTGTTTCTAGCATTTTGCTTTGAGGTTGTAGCTTTGTTCCCCTTTCCTTGTCTACACCTTGGCACCTTTCCAAAAGCCAGGTTTTTTACTACTGATCTATATGCCATCCAAAACTATGCAGGCCCATTTCAAATTTAGTTTGTTTCCAGTGTAATATGAAACCCCAGGCATTTTGATGTCACCTACACAGTTAAATAGCATTATCAGAGAATTCCCACAGTGTGAAAACAGGCCATTTGGCCCAACAAATCCACACCAACCCTCCGAACAGCATTCCCTCCTCCCCAATCCCTGTATTGCTGCATTTCCTGTGGCTAATGCACCTAACCTACACATCCCTGGACACTATGGGCAATTTAGCATGGCCAATCCACCTAACTTGCACATTTTTGGACTGTGGGAGGAAACAGAGCACCTGGCGAAAACCCCACAGACACTGGGAGAATGTGCAAACTCCACACAGTTGCCCAAAGTTGGAATCAAACCTGGGTCTCTGGCACTGTGAGGCAGTAGTGCTAACCACTGGGCCACCATGCTGCCCTGTATATTATGTCCTGAGCTTCAGATGACCTTGGTTCACTGCAAACAGAAATATCCACCACATGCTCACTCACTACGTGCAGTGCCTTAAGTTGTCTTGGCCCTCAGCTTTGAAACTCTCCCCAAAAACACTCTACTTTTTCCTTTAAGACCCTTGAAATGTTAAAATGATAAAGTTACAAACTTGACCAAGATTGTCCTAACATCACATCACAGTTACATTTTCCCTTTCTGCAAGGCTTCCTTAAATGGTTTACTAAATTAAATATATTTTATACATCTATAAAAAATTATCGGTATAAAACACTACCAACATCTCAGGCCCTCACAACCATGAACATCCATTAGAAATATGTTTGCTTATTACCTTGCAATAGTTTGGTTTCAGAAGTATAAAAAATGGACATCCATTGGGGACTTTTGAACATTGGAAAAAGAACACAGAACATATGCAAGTTATTAAATTTCTATGCAGCATCAGCGACAAGAAGATATCTGGAGCAAATTGCACAGAGCATTAAGTAGTAGGAGAACTGATTTGCTGGTCTTCCATTTTGATTTCAGTGTGGTTTCAATTAATGAACATCCACATTTTATAAAATCTAACCATTTAGTTAAATGGTGACAAAATCCAATTATTTATCATTGCTAACAGTTTCACACTTACTAGAAATTTTGAAATTCTGATTCCTTTCCAACCTTTGCTCCAGTTTTGCTTAGCGTGAGGAGAGATGGATTAATGTCTGCATTCGCCAATCAACCTGTTATCCAAATCATTCTTTCGAATCAAAGCTAATGTGAGATAACTTAGCCAGGAGCTGCCAAATTCAAACCTTTGCGACATAGGAAACTATGGCAAGCTAAGTGGTCCAAGTCTGTCCCCTATGTTTAACGTCAATGGAAAAGGTAATGAGGTTGCAGTATTGCTGAGTGATAAAACTTACATTTTGCCCAAAGGGCCAATGTGTTCCCAATTATTCTTCTACATACAACATGAAACATATTCTTTTCTGGGGTGATAAAATATCATTTTTGTTAAAAAAAAAGAATCTTACATGATGAATAATACAATTGAGCCAAGTCTAAGAACAGAAAGAATAATGAATTTTCTGTAAGTCAAATAAAACCAATATAAAGTTTTGCATAACATATTGTCGGACCTCTTGAGATTACTCCTCCTACCACATTTCCTTTAGCTTCTGGATGTGTCTTTGGGCATCTGCCCTGGAATGCTGCCATGTTGATCTGAAACCTGGTTTTGCTGCCAGGCAATGAAAGCTGCTCATGTTTGATTTAGGAGGTCACATATTTCACAGGATTTTCACATACCCCAGTCTTGCGGATAATGATACTCAAACTCAATGATCTGGGCAGAGGAATCTCGGACAGTTGATTTTGTTTGTTCCCACCGATCTGAAATTGAGTTGGATGTCTGAAAAGTTTCCAGATTTAACATTCCGTGCTGTATGACTCTATGAACTGCACTTGGAATTCCTTTGTTGGGTTAGGCTGCTTTTGGGCTGAGACTTTGATTTTGTTCCCTTTGGACTTCTGAATCTAACAATGTCTTAAAGCTGAATTAATTTTCATCACCAAATGAAAAATGTCTATGATCTGTTGAACAGACGTCATTCTCTCACATGGGTCATGCAATACAGACAATGATTGATGATATAATCCAGGAGTTGATTTGATCTAGAAAGCCTCCATATGGTTTTGCATTTGTCTTTCTGGCAGAAGACAATGTTTGTTATAGTGAAGCTATGTTGCACGCACTCGGACTACTCTCAATTCTTCCATTCCAGATTTTGGAACCAGGGTCAACTCAGGCATTATAGTCCCCCAGAAAGATAATCCTTTCTTCTTTTGAGACGGCATCAAAGAATTTGTCAATGCCAGAGTAGAACATTTCCTATACATTTTATCAGAGTCATATGTATGGGTACAAGTGGCATATCGTATGCAGCTGAGCTGTAGTTACCAAGTGTCATGAGCCTTTTTTGTACAATTGAAGAGTTCTGGCAGCGCATCCAGAATCCTGTCTGGTGAGAAAAAAACAAACTCTGTGGAGACCAGAATTATTGCCAGCCATTCCATTCCAGTAAAAGGTACACTGCCCTGTTTGTTTCTACAGTTGCTCCTCCCCAGAAAGGTAGGTCTCACCAAAGATGATAATTTAAATACGTAATGACAATAACTCATTTATGATTGCAGTTCCTCTTTACTGATGTCACTCTTAGATTATCAATGAGCGTTTCAACATTCCAAGTTGCAAACTGTAAAATCTTCTCTCTAACATGATGGTTTTGCAGTGTGGGACACCAAACAGGAGAAAGAAACACAGTGAACACCTTTTTCAGCCACTTACCACTTGGAGTGAGCAAAGTTGCTCACTTAAGACACTGGCGTCTTAGACTGTCCCAATATAAATTCAAAGTCCTTCATGCAACTGTTGCACATGTGAAGATTTTTGACCAAGGACTCCAAAAGTACACAGCCATGACCCTGTCATCAAACCATATTGTCATAGGACTCGGCAAATTGTTCCTCATAGAACCCTGTGCATAACTTGGTTTAATATAATGCACCAACATTGTCCATGTGATTTTGATGGTTTGGTGATCAAATTTCATTGACATCGTGAATTGTGAGAACCAGGTCCACTTTGTTTCCATAGCCTGCTTCTGTTTTTGCCTGTTCAACTGTAAAGGAGTTTTTTAAGACCACACTTCGTTTGACACTTAGAGTCACAGAGTCATACAGCACAGAAACAGACCCTTTGGCCCAACTTGTCCATGCTGATCCAGCTTCCTAAACTGAACTTATCTGATTTGTTTGTGTTTGGCCCATATCTCTCTATACCTTTCCTATTCTGTCCAAATGTCTTTTAAATGTTAAAATTGTATCAGCTTCTACCACTTCCTCTGGTAGCTCGTTCCATTTATGCACCACCTACTGTGAAAATGTTACATCTCAGCTCCTTTTTAAATCTTTCCCCTCTCCCCTTAAACCTATGCCCTCTTGTTTTGGACACCCCTTACCTGGGGAAAAGACTGACTATTCACCTTATCCATGCTCCTTCCCCCGCCCCCCCCCCCCCAAAAAAAAAAGATCTTATGAACCTCTATAAAGCCTCTCCTCAGCCAACTACACTGCAGGGAAAAGATATTCCAGTCTCTCAAGCCTCTCCTTATAACTCAAACCCTCTAGTTTGGTAACATCCTTGTAAATCTATTTTGCACCTTTTCAGTTTAATAACATCCTTCCCATTGCAGGGCAAACAAATTGTACGCAGTACTCCAAACATGGTCTTATCAATGTCTTGCACAGTCGCAGCATGACATCTGAAGTCCTATACTCAGTGCTCTGACCAATGAAGGCAAGCGTGCTAAATGCCTTCTTCACCACTTAGTCTACTCGTGTTGCCACTTTCAAGGAATTTATGTACCTGCACCCCTAGATCTCTCTGTTCGACAACACTCCTCATGGCTCTACTATTGACTGGATAAGTTCTGCCCTGGTTTGTCTAAGCAAAATGCAACACCTCATGTTTATTTAAATTAAATTCCATCTGCCACTCTTCGGCCTACTGGTCCAGTCGATCAAGTTCCTGCTGTATTCTTAGATAATCTACTTCATTGTCCACTATACCAACCCTGACCTTGAAACCGCAAGTGGCCGAGCTGGTACAAGGTGTTCTCAATGGCATTGCTGAAAGGATCAGAGTGCAGAAGCCTGTGCCTGTGTCACCAGGACCAAAGAACAAGGTCAAATGGACAAAAAGGTCCTTTTCACTCATAGGACGCAGTCTCTTCTTAATGTTGACAACGCGATTCATCAACACTGAAAAAAAAATTTCCAATAATGCCTGAACTGTGCATACATTGTGATAGCTGAAACCCTCCAGACTATCACTTCATAGTAGAATCCACGGATGAGCCATTACTGAGGTCAGACCTTCAACGAGTAATCAACTGGATGAAAAACAACAAAGACTGTAACCTGAATGGTATTCTCGCTGAAATCTTCAAAGCTTTTGTTTGATAAATACCAGATCAGACAGTGATGCCTCGGTCTCAGGAGTGAATTTTTTAACATAATATATACACACACAAGCAAAACTCATACAAAATCAACTCCCATGTATCTGGATGGCCAAAATTTATCTCCTTCACCAAATTCTCTATTTTTCAACACTCAAATCGCAAGCGTTGCAAGAGAAAATTCAAAGGAACACTTTAAAGATACTTTAATTCTCCCTTTAACACCTGTCAACATTGACATCAAACACTGAGTTGAGAATGCTAGCAATCATTCCAAATTCTAACAACCTGTTTATCAAGTTGCATTATGATTTAAGTCGCATGTTAATAATTAAAAAAAAGAACAGTGACAGAGGACAAAATAAAAGAAAGCAAATCCTGTGCTCTGAATCACATTACCTCAAGAGGCATCCTTCTCCTTACACCCAACAATTGTGGATCAAGAGTTAGCCTGTTCTGTTACACCAAGATGACTGAAAGATCTTGTGACCCTGAACAGGCATTATTCTGAGTCAAGGAACAGCCAACGATGAAAGAAAATAATAATTGACATCACTAATTAGATATAGACCTTTGCAAGTTCTACAAATTGACAAGAATACCTTTATAGTAACCTGTTACATACTTTAGCCTATTTACTTTTAAACCTGAGCAATATCGCTGCACTCAATGACAGAGTTAGTCCTCAAACAGAACTGCTTTTGGAGACATTTCAATCATAAAATATATTGTCTCTTTCTTCTACTTTATCCTCTTTAGTTCCTTTCCAATTTCTCCCATCAAGGCGTGTTGGGTTAATTGCTCTTTATTTTCTTTTGCTGCCCTTCTGCCAGGTGTTGGCTATTGGTTTGCTCTTAGGTCTAATGGTCCATTGTGGGGAAATGCTACCATTTTATGATAATAAGTGCAGGGGGTCTGACTGTGGATGAATAAGGTCCCAGCCTACAAACCAGGATCTGGGAGTGCAATGAATTTGCCACGATGTAAAAGCAATATTAAATGGGTGACAGTGAGGAACAAGAACCGTTCAGTATACTGTTATTTCAGAACATTAATACTCAGGTATGAAAGGAAATTGTGCACAAGAAGTAATTTAAGAAAAAAAATTATTAGTGAATTTCCACTGGACATTTTTAATTGCATTAACTTTACCACAGCCAAAAATCTTAAGACCGCATTTCTATAAATTTTCATGGAGTCCCATGTGATCTCAACAGGATTTGGTATATGTTCTATAATTTCTCAGAGTAGGTGCTGGAAAACCATGTTCATGCTGAAATGGATTATGATTTTCTAGAATCAATTTACTTTAGAACTTGTCACCATTTAAATTTCTTGATTGAATCTTTGCTCACATTCTAGAGTTGTGTGTGCATGAATACCAAAGCGCCATCATACGAATCAAGAGGTAAGCTCTTGAAAGATCAAGAGATACAGTATAAAAATCATCCACTGCATTTTTCAAACATAAACCAACAGAGATTAACAGCTGATTTATAAACCTCAATGCCATAACACTTTGAAGCTTTTCACAGAAACAGTGTCACTCCATCTGTAAATACTTTACAGAACACAGTCCAAAGATGTGCAGGTCAGGTGAATTGGCCATGTTCATTTGCCCAAAGTGTTAGGTGCATTAGTAAGAGGGAAACGGGTCTGGGTGGGTTAATCTTCGGAGGGTTGTTATGGACTTGTTGGGCCAAAGGGCCTGTTTCCACACTGTAGGGGAATCTAATCTAATCTAATCTAAAGACATATTCTTTATTCCTGGACATACAGCAGGGTGATCCCAGGTACCATTGCCAGCTTTTCTACCTTGAGCAGCCACAGACAAGCATTCAACGAATGCTCACGTAGAAACTGAGAAGAGGAGACATGATGATTTTTAACTTTCTGAACCGAGTTTCTGTCACTAATTCTAGCAACCCTATTACTAGCCTGTGTTTCAATATGGTGATCCAAAGATTTTACAGAGAGACTTTTCTTCCAAGAGACGATATTTTATTTTCATAATCTGGTTGTTGTTGGATCCAAAATGCATTGAGATCAAGACAGCATTAAAGTACAAATACAGATTCAGAAATTTGAATTAAATCTCAAATTCATTGGTTATATTCTGAAATCAAGAAAAGATTTGAGCCATGAAATTCCATGGGAATTCCACAGATATCAGAAGTTTTGGTGATAGATCAGGAGGACTCTTCGCTGAAGCTCAGGGTTTGCATGCTTCTACCAGGCAACCATATCACTAAACTAACAATGATCAATCACCTTCATGCTGTCCAGTGAATTATTACCTTATAATAACTCTGAGTTTTCTGTGTATCTGTTAAAAGTAAAATACATTGCTCTTATTCCTACTCAAATCTATTTATATTAATCCTTTCGATCCTCTTATACACTGAAATTCAAGATAATTGTCACCCCGTCACTATTAATACATATTGTATCAACTTTACATTCTGTGAGTCCTTTGTTATGGCTTCTTGTTAATTATCTAATTAATTCTTATTTTCATTACGCTAGTTCAGAACAAGGAAACCTACATTTACCATGACGTTGAGCTGAGGCCTCACCTGGCTCTCATAGCTGGTTGTTAATAATGCCACGGTATGATTTTGAACAGCAAGGGTGTTCTCTGTAGTATCTTGGCCAAAATAAATCTTTAAACAAAATTTACAAACAGAATGATTTTGTTATCACATTGCTGTTTCAGAAAATGTGCTCTGTTCAAATTGGCTGATCTATTTCCTACATTACAGTCATTGTGCTTCAAAAGTTCTTCATTAACTAAGGTGCTTCAATACATTCTGAAGCTGTTAAATGGGGTGAGAATGTGAAAGCAAATATTGTTTTTTACTTCATTCATTTGAACAACTTTGTAAGTACACTTATAGAAGAGTCAAAATGAATCTTTGAAAGGAAAAGCAGCAAAAGATAGATTTAAAATCTGACTGCTGGTGTGCAATTCAGCAGGCCAGGAATGCATGTCAGGAATTAATGGATAGAAGTCCCCATTACTCATAGGATTTTCTCTTCATTAATTTTAATTATTCACAGCCTACTTAGGTCAACACCCAAATTGCTGCATGAAAAGACACTTTGTGCAAAGTAATAAAGTCTTCTTTTAATCTAGGGCATGAACCTTTACTGAGCAAAAGTGATCCTTTATTTAGCTTTTGCTATTTATGCTATAATAGTTTATATACTTAAAATATAAAATCAGAGAAAATATTTCCTAAATTATTGTAGTAATTTATAAGGGCAATAATCAGAGAATGGAAGTCAACAAGAAAACAAATTGCCCACTTACACTTTCAAATTCATAATCTGCTCTGTTTTCAATCTACTTAATTCTTGATCTATTGTTTCTTGGTCATCCTTTAAATCTCAAACCTAGACACAAAGAAGTTATAAATTTTACTACCTCAGTGATTATGCTTTTCTAATTTTGGACATGTTACAAATAGTGAACATTTTCAAAAATGCATTTTTGATAAATGATTGACAGGGACAGCAGCACAAAAAAATAGTTTTGAAAGAAGGGACAGCTCTTGCACCACAGGTGGAGCCTACAAGTCATTCGCATGAAAATAAATCTTACCACATCAGATCGAAAGTCACTTGGCAATGACTACACAAATGGCTGACACTTCATGCAAAATGAGCGGAATAATTTATTTTAAAACATTTCTTCATGGATGAAGTAAATATTTTGAAATTAGTGGCCCTACTAGGGGCAAATGTATTAATCATGCCTTCACTGATTCAGTAATGCCATTCATCTGGCTTCAAATTGCACTTCATTGGTACACCATTCATTGTCCAAAAATGCACATTCAAAATTTTGAACTTGATATGAAGTTGAAGGCATGTATTGTAGCGTTGAGAGAGTACGAATGCTGTTCTGCACTGAGAGTTTACAAGCGCCTGTCATATGACTAGCTAGCAGTCTCAGTGTGTATTGGAAAATTGAAAATATGTAACATTTGGCTGTGAAATGGATACCTGAGTTGGTTGCTGTTTTGACAACAATTCAAAGTTAACCAGTTTAAATTATGCCTCAGGATACCAAAACTCAATCGAGTTTGAATTTATTATTTTGCCAACACCAAACCAATGAGACAAACCAAAGTTGGAGGTATAAAAAAAGCTGGCAGTTTGAAAGTCAGAGTAACTGCCATCGAGAAAGACCCAAGATATTGAAACTCTATCAAAGGTACCTTTTCATATGAAACATATTCGCAGTAAAAGAAAGACAACCCAGGGAGATCTTCAGCCGAAGGAAGAAAGGCACCAAAGATGACAGCCGCTGTATGGTTTTGAAATTAAGTTGATGTAATTTTGGTAAGAGTTTTATTGGAACAGTATATTGTTATAGAGTTGGAGGCGGATAATAAGCAGTTAAGAGAAAGGGGGGGAGCTTAGAGTTGTGAATAGCTGTTGTTTAATGTTTACTTTTAGGGTTAAAAGAATAAATTAATATTATTTTCTTTAAATAGTGGAATTTGGAAGTTCTTGGTCACTCATATTTTCACAGACTATGAAGTGAGGTGAGCTTTTCTCAGTGTTTGGTTTAAGTAACAGAAGGGTTCACCGCCATGTCGCAACAACCTGAAGCAATCAGGAGCATCACAGCATACACTAATTCACTCCTTGTCATGTTGGTGAACCAACTATCATGAAAGCAAGGTATTTAAATGCTGAACCTGAAATTTGCATTTTACAAACACATTCCAGAGTTAGCAGCTACTGGATGCTCAAGCTGAAATGTAAATATGCAGTGACATGGTCTATGATGTGGAAGGCAGCCTTTCTTTGGGCTGGGAGGAGGAGGGAATGGAAGAGTTATTGAGGGGGGAACTATTATGATGGTTTGGCTTAATTCTACTCCAAATGTAGCATGGAAACTTTGATTATGTAAAATATCAATGGATAGCGTCACATACTTCAGAATTCCTTATGGATGCACGACAATGAGCTTATTGGAAAATCTCTATGCCATATTGAATGAAGGCTTCATATGAGACTTCATTGTGATTAAAATGAGGGCTGAGAAGATTCAATGGATTTGTGTAATAATTCTGACAATACCTTTCAGATATTTGCTCACAGAGATTGCTCTGGCTGGAGTCCTGAATTTTACAGTTCAAAAATCTCTAATACTTGAGACTATCTGTAATTGGCCATTTGTGAGAGTTGAACATTGCTTGGAATTTCAACTTCATTCATCTTTGGGATATCTGAAAAGACTGTACATCTCTCACATGGATATGACTTAACCAATGTCAGACAACAATTATACTACAGCAGAGACTTTGAGTGTGCAAATGAAAGTACATTTATAAAATTGCAAGTTTACCGACATAGTGTTTCACCCACACCACAGTAAACTTACTTTCATTTCTTGCTTCCCGTTCTTTTTAGATGCAGTCCATACCTCCACATCTGGAGTGGAGAGAGCCTGCTCTGTAGATGGTCTGGACATCTTGGCAGTGGTCCCTGGGGTGTTGGAGTCTTCAGGCCTGCTGGGAGTCTATCATTCAGATGCAAATTCACTCTCCTTGACTTAAATATTTGCAGACTTTGTAATCAGACAGGGGGAGGCGAAAGGGCCAGACACCTCTGTAGTTTCTCAAGAAGCTGCTTCTGGGAGTTCTGTACATAGCTTCTCCTTCTATGGGTACTTGCTGTCGTGGCCCTGTCTCTCTGAGAGGAACGTATAAAATAGGAGCAGAAGTAGATCATTCAGCCACTCCATAGGAGTGAGTTCAAGATCTCTCATCCCTTCTCACCTTGTCTTTTATGCTAATCATATGTGGCTAAAACATTGGAGTGCAGGTCATGTGCATATTCAGTTGATAAGATGTGCTGGACCTGGGTCTCCATGGTGATCACCAACCTGTCCAGATTCACAAATACCAGAGGTTGCACTAACCTGATAACATTCTGTGGGACACCTCCATCCTTCAATCTTGCTTTCCAAATGTCTCTGATAAACATCTCTGATGTACCTCTGTGGGTATTGATAGTCATTAATTGCTCAGACCATGGCAGTGATCTCTGCCTGATGTCGAACAGACGCTAGGTCCCTGGTGGTCTTCTAAGGGCTACAGAGCTGGGGCATTTCTTCCTCAATCCACTGTGAGGGTGTATTAATATCTGCTTTCTAGAGTGTGCTCCTAAGTATCAGCTAGAAAGCGTACCCACCCAGGCGAAGGTCTCTTGAGTTGGTAGAGGAGGCTGGTGAAAGCCTATTGGTGCATCCTCTGGGGGTTCAGTGGCATCCTCCTCAGAGGTGGTGGAACTAAGGGTCTCTTGTGCTTGCCTTATTTTAGTGAATGATTCCTAGGTTCCACTAGTGCCTATTTGAGTGACAGATCTATTTGTCTTAAAGAATGAGTTAACACTGGTGTTAGCTAGACAGCAATGCAGCACAGCACAATAATGTTTGCTAGGTTGTTTGGCCATTGTTGTCTCATTATTCTCACATGAGAGTTGGTGGCCCTGTGAATGTGGGCTAGCAGAGAGATGAGTTGAAAAAGGTCGTGCTGGAAAAGCACAGCTGGTCAGGCAGCATCCGAGAATCAAGAGAGTTGACATTTCGGGCATAATCCCTTCATCAGGAATTTCCATACTTATGCTCCTTGCAGCCTGACCTGCTGTGTTTTTTCCAGTGCCACATTTTTTGACTGACTCTCCAGCATCTGCAGTCCTACTTCCTCGTAGCAGAGAGATGATGATGGCGTATACTCTTGCAGACCGCAGATTGTCATTATCTTTACTGCTGCACTGCTGGGTATCTCTTTGGAACCACGACACAGCAGTAATCCGATTACTATCAGGATTCCAGCAGCTTTGTTCTGGTGAACAAGTCTCCAGTGGTGGTTTGCAGGAAAATGCATGGTGCTCCTCTACACTGGTCAACACACCTGCACTTTCAGGTCCATGTCCATGAAACAGCTCACTGTGAGTGCCATTTCCATGCTTACTGTTTCTGAAGTGGTGTGCAGCTGCCCTTATAATGTGGCACTAGCGGTTTCAATGATCTGATCATTGACTGAGCACTTCTGCCTTCCTGCCTCATTATTCTATGTGATCGAAACCAAAGAGCCAAGCTGCATAATTAATAAGATTATGAATGAAAGATTGCGTGAGAAAAATCGATCCAAGCCATGGTGGGCCTTGTGCCAAGAATCTTATTTGACAAAACACTAACTACAGATGGGAACATTCTGCCCTATAATTTATTACTGCATGATTATTTTGGAATGCTGCATTGGTTTCCTTATTATTTCAAGTATCACATACATAACTGATGTCATTTTATTATCAACAGTATCCAACAAGCTAGATTTGAAATGACAAGAAACAACCTATCTGGGAAAAACTAAAAGAACACATAGATGCAAGCAGGATTTGTGCAGAATTCCACAAGGATAAACTGACGTTTTCACGTATTGATAGCACTCCCCATAATAATAGCTCCAGGTGGGGTGCATTTGAAATACATGACTGCAGTTGCAATCAACTTCAAATGACAAGCACTACCTACAATCATGCTCACTTATAAAACTGGTAAAAATGGATAAGTACACATGAATATACTTAGTAACTCAAAAGGAATAAGAGAATTACATTGGTGTACTCTTTACTCTTTTCAGGTTTCGCTTTTACAATCACACAGAGGTAAACAACACACCTCCATTGTCCTCCACAACTGTTCTACATTTTGCTGCATGTAACTACAACACTCAATTTTCTATGAAGGTCTCCATACTTCAGGCTGAACCATGAGCCACCTGTTCATTGGCAAATTCCAAATAACTCCTTCTCAAATAATTTCAATTCACCGCAATGCATTTTTGTCCCCCAAAACTTTTTTTTATGATTTATCTATTTTGATCTGAAACATTTCAACTACGTTTTGATTATTCATCCTCCATACTAATTATATCTTGAATGGTTTCTTTTTATATTAAACTTAACTAAGCATCTTAATCACTATTGCCCTTTTAACTGTTTCGAATTTACCAAGAGGAATTCAGCTCAGATTGGTTCCGGTCATTGGTTATTAAAATTGTGCTATAGCTATAGCATTCTACTTCCAACATGCATTAGCAAATTCTACAGCCAGTTACATCTATAGCAATCCCATTATAGAAGAATTAATGTTTCTCAAGAGTCAACAATCTTAATAGCTAGATGATCTACTTTTAAAATTTAGATAAAAATACAATATCTTAAAGTTGTAACAATAGTATTCATATGCCAATTAAAGTGAAAAAGACACATTTCAAGTACATGTCAAAGTTTTTTTTTGGAAAAACATCAGTGAGTACAATATTAATAAAAGATTAAAAACTGAAAAAAGCCATCAAAGTAACCATCAAAATAGGCTTGATTGATTAATGTTGAAAGCCATATACATATAGAGTCATAGAGATGTACAGCATGGAAACAGACCCTTCGGTCCAACCCGTCCATGCCGACCAAACATCCCATCCCAATCTAGTTCCACCTGCCAGCACCCAGCCCATATTCCTCCAAACCCTTCCTATTCATAAACCCATCCAAATGCCTCTTAAATGCTGCAATTGTACCAGCCTCCACCACATCCTCTGGCAGCTCATTCCATACACGTACCACCCTCTGCATTAAAAAGTTGCACCTTAGGTCTCTTTTCTATCTTTCCCCTCTCACCCTAAACCTATGCCCTCTAGTTCTGGACTCCCCCACCCAGTCAAAATACTTTGTCTATTTATCCTATCCATGCCCCTCATAATTTTGTAAACCTCTATAAGGCCACCCCTCAGCCTCCGACGCTCCAGGGAAAACAGCCCCAGCCTGTTCAGCCTCTCCCTGTAGCTCAGATCCTCCAACCCTGGCAACATCCTTGCAAATCATTTCTGAAACCTTTCAAGTTTCACAACATCTTTCCGATAGGAAGGAGACCAGAATTACACGCAATATTCCAACAGTGGCCTAACCAATGTCCTGTACAGCTGCAACATGACCTACCAACTCCTGTACTCAATACTCTGACCAATAAAGGAAAGCATACCA
Organism: Chiloscyllium plagiosum; assembly: GCF_037043375.1. Classification (NCBI taxonomy): domain Eukaryota; kingdom Metazoa; phylum Chordata; class Chondrichthyes; order Orectolobiformes; family Hemiscylliidae; genus Chiloscyllium; species Chiloscyllium plagiosum. The sequence goes on along the minus strand of NW_028270141.1, from coordinate 28,307,593 downwards.
AACGCCTTCTTCACTATCCTGTCTACCTGCGATTCCACTTTCAAGGAGCTATGAATCTGCACTCCAAGGTCTCTTTGTTCAGCAAGACTCCCTAGGAGCTTACCATTAAGTGTATAAATCCTGCTAAGATTTGCTTTCCCAAAATGCAGCACTTCGCATTTATCTGGATTAAACTCCATCTGCCACTTCTCAGCCCATTAGCCCATTTGGTCCAGATCCTGTTGTAATCTGAGGTAACCCTCTTTGCTGTCCACTACATCTCCAATTTTGGTGTCATCTGCAAACTTACTAACTGTACCTCTTATGCTCGCATCCAAATCATTTATGTAAATGACAAAAGGTAGAGGGCCCAGCACCGATCCTTGTGACCAGTGGAGTGCCACAGGCCTCCAGTCTGAAAAACAACCCTCCTCCACCACCCTCTGTCTTCTACCTTTGAGCCAGTTCTGTATCCAAATGGCTAGTTCTCCCTGTATTCCACGAGATCTAACCTTGCTAATCAGTCTCCCATGGGGAACCTTGTCGAATGCCTTACTGAAGTCCATATAGATCACATCTACTAGTCTGCCCTCATCAATTTTCTTTGTTACTTCTTCAAAAAACTCAATCAAGTTTGTGAGACATGATTTCCCGTGCACAAAGACATGTTGACTATCCCGAATCTCTTTAATGTGGTTCTTCAGATGCAGGTTGCAGACTCCTGCCCTAAGTGGTCCTATGACAGAGATTTTCCAATGTAAAATGTTACACAACACAAGCAGTTCCTACAAAGTTTGGCCTCCACAACCAAGCAGTATTCCTCCTTTATACTTCACCCAAACCCCTCCTTTATAAATATCAGTCATCTGTAGGTCATAGAACTTCCCCCAACCTCCATATATTACAATACTCACCACCGGGAAGCCATTGCCTCTTCAATTATCCAAAGATCATTTACCCCCTCCTTATTCCTCCTTCAGCACCTTCAACTCTATTCTCATTCAATCCCCAATCTCTGTTCATCTTTTCTATGTCCATTCCCCCACCAATTGCATCATTTCCACTTTTCTCTCTCTTCCTCTGCAGTTGCTCCATCTCTCTTTCCATCCTCTTACCTTTCCTCATTCTCCCCCATCATTACATCCACATTCTTTAACCCCACTTGGCCTGACCACTATACTTGGACAACGCTCTATGTACAAAGTCAGAGATTAACTGCTTGCCTAAATATTAACTACTTTTCCAAATGTAGATTTCTCAAGCACTTAGATTTAAGTCAAATATTAATCTATCTTGCATTCCTTCCAAGTCTGTTATTTTGAAGTTCAATATTTGTGTATTACTATGCCTAGCTATATAATCTAAAATCCATTTTAAATTTCATAATATAATGACCATTGATTCCTGGATGTTTCCTAATGTTTACTCTCCTTACCATATTCAGGCTATTTGGCAGCATAAGCCTAAATTGGTCTGAGTTGGTTAGATATTCAGTGAGTGGAGTAAGAGAGAAAGTACTATTCAGAGGACTATTCCTAGGATTTTGCAACACTCTTCAGTCTCCAGGGTATTCAGAGGATAAGAGAGAAGCCAAGAGCTATGAAAACTAAGGGAAAGTGTAAATGAATTAAAAATAAAATTTAGTACTAAGAAATACTAATTACTTAGTTATAGTTATGATAATCTTCAGTCTTCACAAGAAATTCAACTACCACTAGGAGGGACAATGCCAGCGAGAAGAAAACAATTTAGGAGAAATGCTTCCATTTAAGAAATGTGTTATGAACCCATTGCAACATATTCACACAGGGCCTGAGATGTTCTTTAACAACAGAAAATATGTTTATTACACAAAGCGATAAGAAAATCAAACAAAGCTCTAATATATAATATTATATATGCCAAATGAAGTTCCAATCTGTTCCTCAATGGTATCTTTTTACAGAGGGTAAAAACAATGACTGCAGATGCTGGAAACCAGATTCTGGATTAGTGTGGTGCTGGAGAAGCACAGCAGTTCAGGCAGCATCCCAGGAGCAGGAAAATCGAGGTTTCGGGGAAAAGCCCTTCATCAGGAATAGAGATATTTAGTTTCAGAGAAATTTCACTTCTATCTCAACTCTAAATTGTTAAATAACAGACTCCTTTCTTGAACTGTGCAGATTATCTTACGATTCCTTTCCATGTCCACTGATACGAAGCTTTCACAATTCTGATAGCGCAAACCTTTTTGTTCTAATAACATGAAGATTTCTATCCAAACTTTTCTGGCTCGGTAACGACAATGTTTTGATTATGGTATAGTTTTGGAGAATCAAAAAATAGATTCTCACGCAAGGAGAAACTTCTAACTGAATTCCTGAATCTCCTGAAGTGAGAACCTGTATCTCCTCCTCTGGTGTCAAAACAAAACTAATGGTACTGATCTGCTGTAAATTCAGCAAATAAAATATTCCATTTATTCATTAATACTACTGAAGCTATCTCTAAGCACTTGACTACAGGAATACACTTTCTCGGAACTGATGCACTAGCTTCCAAATAACAGTCTGTCTTTTTAAGACCTTATCCACATCCATTTGCCTCTACTTTAAATCTAAATCTCAAAATATATAATACATATTATATGCCTTTAATTGCAGTAGATTAGATTACCTTAGCCCACTGTGTTATTCATAAGTTTTTACTCAATGTGTAATTTTGTGGATAATGAATTAATCAATTGTAAAGTTGATTCCTATGTCTTTGACTTCAAAAATATAACAAGAACATACCAAAGTATTGTATTTGAAAAATGTATGGTATTACGTTGGCCTAAGTGCCAAAGTTTATCACTCCAAATTGTGAAGTCAATAATGCTTTGATAAAATGTATATTGGTACATTTCAAAATGCATGTTCGCTCAAGAGGTTTATTCACAAGTAGATAATAATAATAATTTAAATGGGACTAGTCAACGTGGATTTGTGAAGAGGAAATAATATTTACTGAACCTTTTTTTGAGAAACAAAACAGAATTGATGCAAGTGAGTCAGTGGTGATAGAATACTTGGAATCTCAGATGGTTTTTAATAAAGACCCCCACTAGAAACTGATTTGCAAAATTGGGATAGGAAACGAACTGATATGGTTTAAGGATTGGTTTATGTGCAAAAAGAGAGAGTAAGAATAAACAGATCATCTCATCTTGGCAGGCTGTGACTAGCAGGGCACTGCAAGGATCAGTACTTTGGCTTTAACTGTTCACAGGATACATTGAAGATTTAGATGTGGAGACCAAATACTATATTTCCAAGTTCACAGATGACACAATCTTAGGTGGGAGTGTGTTCTGTGAGAAAAACGCAAAATGACTTGAAGAGGATTCAAACAGTCTTATGAATAGATAAGAACATGGTAAATGTAATAAAATATGGAAAAATGGAAGGTAAATCCCACGTAAGAGATTAATGTGTAAAATTAAAGCGCCTGGGATTGGAGTTAGAATACTGAGATGGTTAGCAGACAAGAGAAACAAAGAAGAATGGAAGGAGGAAATTGTACAGAAACTGATAAAACACTAACAGGACTAGACAGGTTAAATGCAAGAAGCATGTTTCGATGGTAATGGAATCCAAACCAGGTTTAAAGATAATGATTAGAACCTTTAAGAACGTGATGATGAGAAATTTCTTCATGATTGAAAGTGGTTGAGGCCAAAACACTATGTGTCTTCAAGGAAGTGGTAGATATAGCTCTTATGGCTAAAATATTTAAGGGTAATGGGGTGGGGGGAAATATTTGAGTATTGAGTTGGATTATTAGTCCAGATCATATTAAATGGCGAAGCCCACTTGAGGGCAGCCAATTGACCTAGTCCTGCGCTTATCATCTATGTTTATGTTATATAGCGTGTGCAACAAAGGTTCATCTGACTTGCTCCTGTGATGGCACTACTGTCGTATGAAATGAAATTAGGAATACTGGTCCTATATTGTCTCTGATTTTGAAGGGCGAGAGGTGATAAAGTCAATTTGATAAAGTCCAATTTGACCAGATACCCTAAATGAATCTAGTCCCATTTGCCAGCATTTGGCTCATATCCCCCTAAACTCTTCCAATTCATATACCCATTCAAATGCCCGCCGCCCCTCCCCCCAAATGTTGTAATTGTACTTGCCTCTACCACCTCCTCCAGCAGCCCACACGACACATGCACCATTCTCTGCGTGAAAAAGTTGCCCCTTAGATCCTTTTAAAATCTTTTGCCTCTCATCCCAAACCCACGCCTGCCAGTCTCAGATTCCTCCACCCCAGGGTAAAGTCCCTGTCCACTTACCTCATCCATGTCTCTCATGATTTTCATAAACCTCAATAGTCTCACACGTAAGCCTCCAACACTCCAGGAAGCATATGCAAATGAATTCAAATATGCAAATGAAATATTTACTAAACATTTCTGTCATAATTTTCTGTGATATACAGCCATACAATTATACAGCATGAAAACAGACCCTTCGATCCAACCAGCCACCCAAACCGATTTAGTCCCATTTGTCAGCATTTGGCCCATGTGTCTAGGTTTTAATAATACTAAAATATATAAAGCTGAGAAGCACGGACAGAATAAATAGTCAGATTCTCCTTCCCAAAGTGGAAGCGTGAAACACAAGAGGGCAGAGGTTCAAGATGAGAGGGGGAAGTTCAACTCTCAATGAAAGCTACAAAATATTTAACAATACGTTAACTATTGTGTTTAGGCATAGATTGACATTTTGATTGTCTGTAATTGGAGATGGTCATTGCCTGACATTTGTGTGATGCGAATGTTACTTGCCACTTGTCAGCCTAAGTCTGGAAATTGTCCAGATCTTGTTGCATTTGAACATGGACTGCTTCAAAATCTGAGGAGTCGCAAATTGTGCTGAACATTGTGCATCATCGGTGAACATCCCCACTTCTGACATTTGCAGTAGCAGGAGTGGTCACAGCGCAGACCAGGGGGCGACTGGGAAGGTAAATATCCCTCTTAAGGAATTATCTCATGAATAGACAGGGCGAAGACTCAACAGAAGTGGAAGTGCACACAGGGATTGCTGGGAAGGTTAACGGATATATTTGGGATTTGGCTGAACCCGAGATGCTACAGGTGTAGTGTTTCTCACCCGTCATCCTCCTCTAACCAAAACAAAGTACTGGAGAAGATTCTGAGAGACAGGATTTATGATTACTTGGAAAACCATAGTTTGATTAGAGATACACAGTATGGCTTTGAGAGGGGCAGGCCATCCTTTACAACCTTATGGAATTCTTTGAGAATGTGGCAAAATAGATGAAGGTAGAGCAGTGGACGTGGTGTTTAGGGGATTTAGCAAGGCATTTGATAACATTCTCCATGGTAGGCTCATTCAGAAAGTAAGGCGGCATGTGATACAGGGACATCTGGTTGTCTGGATACAGAATTGGCCGGCCCATAGAAGATAGAGGGTGGTAGTAGAGGGAAAGTATTCAGCCTGGGGCTCAGTGACAAGTGGTGATCCACAGGGATCGGTTCTGGGACCTCTGCTCTTTTTGATTTATATAAATGACTTGGATGAGGAAGTGGAAGGATGAGTTAGTAAGGTTGCTGATGGCATGAAGTTTGATGGATTCGTGGATAGTGTGGAAGGCTGTTGTAGGTTACAAAGAGACATTGACAGGATGCCGAACTGGCCTGATAAGAGGCAGATGGAATTCAGCCTGGAAAAGTGTGAAGTGATTCACCTTGGAAGGTCAAATTTGAATGCAGAATACAGGTTTAAAGGCAGAATTCTTGGCAGTGTGGAGGAACAGAGGGATCTTGAGGTCCATGGATCCCTCAAAGTTGCCACCCAAGTTGAAAGAGTTGTTAAGAAGGTGTATGGTGTGTTGGCTTTCATTAGCAGAAGCGTTGCGTTTAAGAGCCATCAGGTTATGTGCTGCAGCTCTATAGAGCCCTGGTTAGATCACACTTGGACTACTGTGTCTAGTTCTGGTCACCTCTTTATAGGAAAGATGTGGAAGCTTTAGAGAGGGTGCAGAGGAGATTTACAAGGATGCTACCTAGATTGGAGGTCATATCTTAAGAAGAAAGGTTGAGGGAGATGGGTGATTCTCATTGCAGCAAAGGAGGACGAGAGATGACTTGATTGAGGTCACAAGATGTTGAGAGGCATAGGTAGAGTGGATAGCCAGAGACATTTTCCCATGGTGGAAAAGTTTAGCATGAGGGGACATAATTTTAAGGCAACTAGAGGAAGATTTCGGGGAAGATGTCAGAGGTATGTTCTTTACACAGAGAGTGGTGGGTGCGTGGCATGCACTGCTAGCAGTGGTAGTGGAGTCAGATATATTTAGGACATTTAAGCGACTCTTGGATAGGCACATGGAAGATAGTACAATGAGGTGTACGTAGTTTAGTCTGATTTTAGAATAGGATAAAAGTCCGGCACAACATTGAGGGCCAAAGGGCCTGTACTGTGTTGTTCTGTTTTATGTTGAAGAGATGGTAATTAATGAAGCAGCTGAAAATGGTTAGGCTGAGGACACTATCTGTGGAACTCCTAAACATATTCCTCAAAATACAAGAGTGTATTGACTTATTGCTTCAAAATTTAACCCTAAAGTAAATATGTTGGGCTTTTACTTTCCCTATATTCATTATGAAACAACTGTCTCTCCACAACACACACACAACACATATCCTCAAAATAGCTTTTCCTAGTCTACTTTGGTCAGACCCTGCCTTATTTTAATAAAATTTGCCTTCACCTAATCCACAACCAGCTTTTTATAGACCACTTCTTTTCTTTTCCATAACAAACTTGAATCATACCATGTCATCGTTGTTATCACCAAAATGCACCCCCACTGCCACCTTGACCACCTGTTTAGCTTCCCTCCCCAGAATTAGGTCTAATACCACAGTGTCCTTTGTTGTTCCTTCTAAGTGGGCGGCACGGTGGCCCAGTGGTTAGCACTGCTGCCTCACAGCGCCTGTAGACCCGGGTTCAATTCCCGACTCAGGCGACTGACTGTGTGGAGTTTGCACATTCTCCCCGTGTCTGCGTGGGTTTCCTCCGGGTGCTCCGGTTTCCTCCCACAGTCCAAAGATGTGCGGGTCAGGTGAATTGGCCATGCTAAATTGCCCGTAGTGTTAGGTTAAAGGGGTAGATGTAGGGGTATGGGTGGGTTGCGCTTCGGCGGGTCGGTGTGGACTTGTTGGGCCGAAGGGCCTGTTTCCACACTGTAAGTAATCTAATCTAATCTAATCTAATCTAATCTAAGTGTTGATGTAAAAAGGTTCGCCAGAATACATTTCAAGAAATCTGTCCATCTAAACCCTTTATATTATAACCATCCCAATTAATGTTGGGGAAGTTGAGATCCGCTAACATAATTACCTTATTGTTATCACACACCTCATATATCTACATATCTCAGAGTCATAGAGATCAGAAAAAAAGCACAGAAAAAAAACCTTTCAGTCCATTGTTTTTGGCCGTCATGGACGCAATCCCATTTTCCACCACTTGACCCACAGTCCTGTAGTATACATCTAAATATTTCATAAATGTTATGAGGGTTTCTGCTTCTATCATCCTTACAGGCAGAAAATTCCAGATTCCAACCATGAAAGAAGTTTTTCCTCATATCTCCTCTCAACCTTCTGCCCCTTACCTTAAATCTGTGCCCCTGGTCACTGATCTCTCCAGCAAGGAGAAAAGTTTTGTTCTGTCTACCAAATCTGTGCCCCTCATAATTTTATAAATCTCAATCATGCCTCCCCCCTCAATTTCCTGCACGAAGGAAAATACCTTCCGTCGGTCCAATCTCTCTTCATAACTGAATCTCTCCAGCCCAGGCAATATCCTGGTAAATTCTTCTGCACCCTCTCCAGTGATTTCATATCTGGCCCTCTATTGCTCACTGATTGTTTGGGACCTACAGTTTCCTTCTGTGATAGAATTTGGAACTAAGAGTTATTTTTTTTTTAAATGCTGACTCATTTAAGACAATAATGACGAGAAATGTTTTCTCACAGATGGCTGAAAGTCTTTGTAACAGTTCCTCAAAGAGGTGACAGAAGCAAAGACTTTGCATAGTTATGTGGTAGTGGTAGATAGATAAATTCCACGGATTTTTCACCATCTGAGAAACAACACTCCTCTTCATCTCTGTTATAAATGGGTAATCTCTTTGTCATTATGCGCTCTGACCTAGACTCTTCCAACAAGAGAAAGGCCTGTAACCAGCCTGTCAAGAAAAGTCACCTCCATTCTTCTTATGAATATTCCAATGATTAATGGCACAAAGTACTCATTCTTCTTCATAAGACAGTTCTTCCATATCCAGAATCAACCTTGTCCCGACTGCCGCTGATGCCAATGCATTTTACTTAGATAAGCGTCCAAACCTGTTCACTGCATTCTAGGAGTGGTTTCAGAATGCCTTGAACAATTTAAGCAATACTTCTCTATTTTTATGCTCCACTGACTTTGAAATAAAGGTCAATATTCAATTAGCATTCCCTATTACTTGCTAAATTTATATGCTAGCTTTTTGTGATTTATGCATGAGGATTACCAAATTCCTGTGAAGCAGCTTTTGGAGTCTCTCAATAATAATAATATATTCAGTTTGTATTTATCTACGAGGAATAGGAGCAACGTATTCCCACAGATACTACTCCAATATACCACGAAGGACTCTGGTGTTTACCAAAACAGATCATGTGCTGAACTGGATGAGAAAATGGGAAAATTTTGAGATGGAGTCTGGGGTCAACACAAGAAGTACACAGATGTACGGGTAGCAAATCAATGGACAATAAGGTTATCGAGTATCGTAATCTCACATTTTCACATTATTTTCTAACTGCTAAGTTTTTTGTCTATTCGCTTAACCTGTCCACAACATCTTCACCACATGCCTTCCTGCCTATTTTTTGTCATTTGCAAACTTGCCTATAGTATGTTCACTTTTCTCATCCAATTCATGAATATATTGTGGACTCAGAACTGATCCCGATGGCACACCACTAGTCACAGTTTGCCATCATGAAAATGATTCTCTTTGCCCTAACTCTCTGTCTTCTATTATTTAGCCAATCCTCTACCAATGCTAATGCACTATCCTCCTATCTTATTGAATAGCATACCATTTGGTACCTTATTGAATGAAGAAGGGCTTATGCCCGAAACGTCGATTCTCCTGTTCCCTGGATGCTGCCTGACCTGCTGCGCTTTTCCAACAACACATTTTCAGCAGCTACCTTATTGAATGCTTTTGTAAATTAAAATAGATTACATCCACTCTTTCTATTTGTCTATCATGCTTGTTTCCTCCTCAATGAATTCTAATACATTATCAGGCATAATTTTCTCTTTCTGAAGCCATGTTAATTCTGCCCGACCATATTATGTATTAGTTAATTTTTGTCTTTGAAATAGACAGTAACATTTCCCAACAACAGATGTTAAGCTACCTGGACTCGGGTTACCTGTTTTTTTTTAAATGTCTCCTTTCCCTTTTAAATAAGGGTGTCATATTGGCAGCTTTATAATCCCCTGTGTCTTTTCCATAATCTAAAGATTCTTGGAAGATTACTATCAGTGCAATCACTACCTCTGGAACAACTTATTTTAATATTCTAGGATTATCCCATCAAATCCAGAATACATATTGGTCTTTAGTGATAATTATGGTATTTATTTTCTCCTTTTCCCGCTTGATTATCTAGTATTCATGGAATGCTATTAATATCTTCTATTGTAAAGACAGATGCAAAGCATTTCTTCAACTCCTCTCCTATTTCCTGTTCCTCCATTACTCCTTATCCAGCCTCATTCTCTAAGGAGGCCTATATTCACTTAGGCCTCTCTCTTACATTTTATATATTTAAAGAAGCTCTTGCTGTCCATCTTGGTACTACAAATAAATTTATCCCTGAAGTTTATCTTTTACCCCTTTTTAAATTTTTTGGTTATACGTTGGCTTTTAAAACTTCCTCAATCTTGCTTATCACTAATTTTTGTCACAATGGTGTGTATGTTTTCTCTTTTAATTTGATGCTATCATTAACATCCTTAGTTAACCACGGTTATCTTATCCTCTTCGCAGAATCCCTCTTTCACACTGGGATATGTTTTTGCTGTGAGCCATGAAATATTTTCTTGAATGTTTATCATTGTTCCTCAACAGTCTTTGCTACTAAACCCCTTCCCCAGCCATTCCAGCCAGCTCTGCCCTCAATGCTTTGTAATTAACCTTATTTAAATTTAGGACAGTTTCCTTCTGATCAAAGCTTCCCCTGCTAAATTCTACCATATTATCATCACTGTTTCCTAAAGGGTTCTTCTACTCTGAGTTCATTTATTAAACCTGCTGATAACACATTTTTAAGACTTGTTTCAAAAGGGAAGAAATATATTCAAGGTGGTGAAAACATTTCCTCTTGTTCACATAGAACATAGAACAGTACAGCACAGAACAGGCCCTTCAGCCTATGTTGTTGTGCTGACCACTGATCCTCATGTATGCACCCTCAAATTTCTGTGACCATATGTATGTCGAGGAGTCTCTTAAATGTCCCCAATGACTCTGCCTCCACAACTGCTGCTGGCAACGCACTCCATGCTCTCACAACTCTCTGTGTAAAGAACCCGCCTCTGACATCCCCTCTATACTTTCCTCCAACTAGTTTAAAACTATGACCCCTCGTGTTAGTCATTTCTGCCCTGGGAAATAGTCTCTGGCTATTGACTCTATCTATGCCTCTCATTACCTTGCATACCTCAATTAGGTCCCCTCTTCTCCTCCTTTTCTCCAATGAAAAAAGTCCGAGCTCAGTCAACCTTTTAAGATAAGCCCTCCAGTCCAGGCAGTATCCTGGCAAACCTCCTCTGAACCCGCTCCAAAGCATCCACATCTTTCTTATAATAGGGCGACCAGAACTGGACGCAGTATTCCAAGTGCGGTCTAACCAAAATTTTATAGAGCTGCAACAAGATCGCACGACTCTTAAACTCAATACCCCTGTTAATGAAAGCCAAAACACCATATGCTTTCTTAATAACCCTGTCCACTTGGGTGGCCATTTTAAGGGATCTCTGTACCTGCACCCCACGATCCCTCTGTTCCTCCACACTACCAAGAATCCTATCCGTAATCCTGTACTCAGCTTTCAAATTCGACCTTCCAAAATGCATCACCTCGCATTTATCCAGGTTGAACTCCATCTGCCACCTCTCAGCCCATCTCTGCATCCTGTAAATGTCCCGCTGCAGCCTACAACAGCCCTCTATACTGTCAACGACACCTCCAACCTTTGTGTCATCTGCAAACTTACTGACCCATCCTTTAATCCACTCATCCAAGTCATTAATAAAAATTACAAACAATAGAGGCCCAAGGACAGAGCCCTGTGGAACACCACTCACCACAGACTTCCAGGCAGAATATTTTCCTTTTCCTACCACTCGCGGTCTTCTGTTGGCCAGCCAATTCTGTATCCAGACAGCTATGTTCCCCTGAATCCCATTCCTCCTGACCTTCCGAATGAGCCTACCATGGGGAACCTTATCAAATGCCTTGCTAAAGTCCATATACACCACATCCACAGCTCGACCCTCATCAACTTTTCTAGTCACATCCTCAAAGAACTCGATAAGGTTTGTGAGGCATGACCTGCCCCTCACAAAGCCATGTTGACTGCATTTAATCAAGCCATGCTCTTCCAGATAGTAATAAATCCTATCCCTCAGAATCCTTTCTAACACCTTGCAGATGACAGACGTGAGACTTACTGGTCTGTAATTGCCGGGGATTTCCTTTCTTGAAGAGAGGCATTACATTTGCCTCTCTCCAGTCCTCAGGTACGACTCCAGTGGAGAGCGAGGATGAAAAGATCTTCGCAAGTCGTGAAGCAATTGCATTTCTCGTTTCCCAAAGCAGCCGAGGACAAATCTGGTCCGGGCCTGGCGACTTGTCAATCTTAATATTTGACAAAATTTTCAACACATCAGCTTCCTCTATCTCTATCCATTTCAGCATGCACACCTGCTCTTCAAAGGTTTCATTCACTACAAAGTTTGTTTCTTTCGTAAAAACAGAAGCAAAAAACTCATTTAGGGCTTCCCCTACCTCCTCAGACTCCACACACAAATTCCCTATGCTATCCCTGATCGGGCCTACTCTTTCTTTGACCATTCTCTTATTCCTCACATAAGTGTAAAATGCCTTAGTGTTCTCCCTAATCCGTTCTGCCAAGCCTTTCTCGTGCCCCCTCCTGGCTCTCCTCAGACCATTTTTAAGCTCCTTCCTTGCCTGCCTGTAATCCTGTAGAGCTGAGCTTGACCCTAGCTTCCTCCACCTTACGTAAGCTACCTTTTTCCTTTTGACGAGAAGATCCACCGCTCTCATCATCCAAGGTTCCTTTATCTTACCCCTTCTTGCCTGTCTCAGAGGGATATATTTATTCATCACTCGCAACAACTCTTCCGTAAACAGTCTCCACATGTCTATAGTGCCTTTACCATGGAACAATTGTTCCCAATCCATGCTTCCTAACTCATGTCTAATCGCATCATAGTTTCCTCTTCCCCAATTAAATATCCTCCCATTTTGCCTAATCCTCTCCTTCTCCATAACTATGTAGAATGTGAGGCAGTTGTGGTCACTATCACCAAAATGCTCTCCCACCACAAGATCTGATACCTACTCCGTCTCATTGCCGAGCACCAAGTCTAGAATGGCCTCTCCACTCGTCAGCCTGTCAACGTACTGAGTTAGGAAACCCTCCTGAACACACCTTACAAAAACAGCTCCATTCAAATTTTCTGCTCGAAGGAGGTTCCAATCAATATTGGGAAAGTTAAAGTCACCCATTACAACAACCCTACTACGTCCACACTTTTCCAAAATCTGCCGAGCTATGCTTTCTTCCATCTCCCTGCTGCCGGTAGTAAACCCCTAAAGAGGTGACTGCTCCCTTGCTGTTCCTAATTTCCACCCATACTGACTCGGTAGGCAGCTCTTCCACGACAATGGAAGCTTCTGTAGCTGTGATACCCTCTGATTAGTAATGCTACACCCCTCCTCTTTTACACCCCTCCCTATTCTTTTTAAATGCTCTAAACCCTGGAACATCCAGCAACCATTCCTGCCCCTGAGAAACCCATGTCTCTGTTATGGCCACAACATCATAGCACCAGGTACTGATCCATGCTCTAAGTTCGTCACTTTTATTCCTGATACTCCTTGCGTTAAAGCAAACACACTTTAACTGATACCTTAGTTCCTTGCCAGGAAAATCCTTCCCACTAGCTGGTCTACTTCTTGCTACTGCCTCATCTGCATCAACTCTCATCTCCGGTTTACTGCTCAGGTTCCCACCCCCCTGCCATGAGCGACTTATATCCTATGTACATGAACTAAAGAATATCATGGTAATTATAAAATGGATTATAGTGAATTAACAGTAGCCCTGACTTTTCATCTTTTCTATGTGATCACAAGTAAAAGGTACCCCCCTCCACTAGTTTACAGCCTTCTACTTTTTTTAATAGGTAAATGTTCATATTACTCGTTACATCTCTAACATTCGTTTTCAAAAAAGGATACTGAAGGAAATGTCTCTTTTCACAGCAGTCAACCTTCAGAATGGAAACTTCACTGTATTTTTAAGCAGTTACATCGGCAACATAATGTAAACTTTTGCTTGTGGGCAAAGTACAGAGATAGTTTTGCAACACAAAAGCAACTTCTCCATTATCTATCAACTGAAGACACATGTGCCTTAACATATTTCCAACCGCACAAGGAGAAAAAAAAAGTGTATTCTTATAAATATCAGTACTGGCCAAGTGTCTTCTATTATTGAGCCAATCCTCTACCAATGCTAATAAATATAATATACAAATTAGATTTTGCTCATTTTGATTGTTGCTTAATCAAAAATAAATATTTTCCTATAAAGTTTCTGATTCACCAACACAAATCATTCTTTCTAAAGAAGCTGAGCTTCAAGAATGGTAATTTCTTATGAATTGATAAACGTTTGAAATAGCCAGTCAGTTGTATGTAGGAGAGATGGCAAACAATGTTTGCACATCCCTGTACAACAAACAGCAATGTGACAATACCATATTATCTGTGTTCATGGTTTTGATTGAGGGATAAATGTTAGTCAAGAACTAGGGATAATGATCCTGCTCCTTTTTCTAAACAGCACTGTAGGATCTTTGGCATTCATTCGTAAGAGTAGATGTCTCATTCCAAAAGATGGCACCTCCAACAGCGCAGGACTCAGTACTGTACTGAATTTTCAGCTTCTAGTTTATGCTATGGGACTTGAACTCTCAATTTTCTGACTGAGATGCAGTAATACTACCAACTGAGTTGTGGAGAGATTCTCTTGATCCTTCATAGAATGTTAAACTCAGACTCTAACTGTTTTAACATTTTTTTAAAATGCGAACAATTTTACAAATTAACATAAAGCAGGAACGCAAGCCGAACTCAACAATTGTTACCATTCATACCATTAGTCATAGGTCTTCCAAATAATTATTAAAATGGAACAATTAAATGGTTATTTGTTTGGCTTAATATTTAATTTTCTCAATTTAGAGTCAGCCAATGAATTGGAGAGTTCCATTAAACTCAAAATGTGCAAATTGTGAATTACTATTTGGTAGTTAATTACATTTCAAAAAGTTCTGCAAAATAAACTGGTTCTCTTGAGAATGGCAGACTGATATAGGCCTGCTTTCACTCATGATGATCTAACAGAACTAATCTGAGTTCACACAGTTGATGAGTTGTGGACCTTTTCACAGCTGTGAGACAGCACTGACAACTCAGACAATAAGATTTATTCTTATGTTCGATAGTCTAGACTTGGAAGAGAAAAACAAACTGTGTACTTCTGACTCAGATCCTTTTTACAAGGAAATTTATGTCGATCATGGTGAGGGGATTGCACTGAAAAACTAAATGCTGCTCCTCTCAGTTATAGCAATAACGAGATGGAGGAAAAATTGAGCATATATTTTTATGCACTTTTAGGAGAGTTTCCTTTTCTCATTTAACACCAACCTGACATTTAATCTCCACAACAGGCATCCTCAGTCATTCTGAGAAGAAAGTGATTACCTAGTAAATACAAAACAAGTTGCACATTTACAGGTATTCATCAGCTACTTCTCCCAAACAACCATTACATACTAGTCTACGTTGCAAATGTTGACATTTTAAGCCGAATCATATTTTCACACAGTATTTTTACCGAGGCTTTCCCCTGGAAGTCAGAGAATAGCACTTGAAATGGGAATGTTGGCTGTCATTCTTTACATAGTCCAAGAACACCAAGGCTAATAGCTCCACTCTACAGCTACCTTAATATAGATTAGGAATCAATGTGGAAATCATCGGGTTTCTTTTATGATATGGCTATATACTGACGTCACCAACGAAATAATCAGAAACGCTGAAACAAGAATCTTGTATTTGGGTGGGCAGAATTTTAACTCAAGGTAAAATGGAGAACTCTAATCTTGCTCAGTGTGTGCAGTATTTCTTTTTTTCCAATTTCCTTTAATCCTGCTGGAGTCAACACTCCTTTATCTTATTAATGATTTGGAAATGCCATTGTTGGACTGGGGTGTACAGAGTTAAAAATCACACAACACCAGGTTATAGTCCAACAGGTTTAATTGGAAGCACACTAGCTTTCGGAGCGTTGCTCTACTACCTGATGAAGGTGCGACGCACCGAAAGCTAGAGTGCTTCCAATTAAACCTGTTGGACTATAACCTGGTGTTGTGTGATTTTTAACTTTATCTTATTAAGGAATGTTTGGTGTTTTAGCAAAATTACCCAATTTCCAAAAGATGTTAATTAAATTTGCAATTAAAACAGAAAACACCGCAAGAAATTCAGAAGGTCTGTGAAGAGACAAACAGAGTTACATTTCAAGTATTAACTTTTACCAGAAATTTTACAGTAGTACTAGCCAGTACCAAGCAGAAGGGTTTCCGAAATAATCTGTTGTGTTGAAATAATTGATCTGATCTAAAGTTATCCTGGCATTGCTACAAATGTCTTTAATGTTCCAGTAAAATGGGAGAACAAGAAAAAGCTATTCCAAAATTTCCATTCTGAGAAGTGACACCTATTAAAAAGTGATAAAAGCATGAGCAGTCAGTTCTATCCACCGGCAGCATGCATCGAGGTTTGGAAGCAGACGAGCAGCTGATTAGCATTCATGTCAGCTGTTGTTCTGTGCCATGTAGACACATACAAGAGCCAGTAGGCAGCATCTCAAAAAGCAAAGAGATTTTCGTGATGACAATAAAAGAGACCCACGAGACAGAGGGAGGTGCATTAGGATGATTTTTAATAACTTAAATTGATAGATCATTTCAGTAAGTGGTGGGGGATGACTGGGACTCATGCTTCCAAAAGTATTTTGACCAATTATTATGGAAAATGCTGCACAGTTAATATATTGTTACTAAAAGTAGAACTGCTTTGTGTCCTACCAAATTGTTAGCACAATCCATTTCATTGTTACACTCCTATTTAACTTAAATTAACAAATAGTCTGTTCTTTAAGTTCAAAGTCATTTATTACAAACTATTTGATAATTCAACTTTTGTAAATTTAATTAATACATTTCTGTTAACAGTTTTAAATTGCTTAAGTCAATATTCTGGATAATTTTATAAAACAACAAAACTGAATTATTAATAGAATTTTCAGCAATAGACAGGATAACAATTCACTCATTAGTTTAACACACATTTTCTCACTGCTGTATGTTGTGTTAAAGGAAAATAATATCATAGGTTCAGGTATATTCCAATGTGGTATACTATTTGAATCAATGTCAATCAGCCAGAATGAAGGATCCTCAAAACTAATAGAAACATCACAGATGTTAAGAATCAGTGCAATCCAATCTAATTAGACTGCAGAAATGTGGATTCCAACAATATAAGTCCCACATTATTTGATGCCCCTTGGCAATATCATCTGAAGAGATGAGGTCAGGTCCCACATGTGTAACCAGGTACACCACTGACTATCATCACTAATATCTCTCTGATCCATCATTTCTCTAACTACCATTTCAGGCTGCATCTGATATTCCGGATGGGGTTCAACTTCCTCCATTTAGATACAGACGACTAACGCTATTCCTTTCAGCTGCACCTCAACATTCTTTCATATAGCATTAATAGTATTTTCCCTCCTGGCAATTATCCAAAGTTGAACCATACTGGTTGTAATTTCCGCATCTTATGTGATGCACAGCTGAATTTTGGATCCCATATCCTCTCCAATACATAAGCCCCTTCCACTTCATAACATCACTTCGTTCTTAGCAAATCATGAGTAAAAACTCTTACCCATGTCGTCTTCATCTTCAGAGCAAACTATCCCAACCTCTTCCGGTTGAGTATTTGTCATCTGTCCTCCAAAGATATTGATTTATCCAAAATCATTGCCTATATCGATTCTTTTACTAAGTTCCATTCAAACACCGCTAGTGCTCACTGGCTGTCCAAACACTCCACCTCTATAAGTATCCTAGCTTGTCACTTGTTCAGTCATATCACTTTCTGATGTTTGATTTTTTTTTGTGTAGTGCCTTGGGGCATATTTCATGTTAAATAAACAAATAAATACAAGTTGACGTTAATATTTTGTACTTCTTCCCCAGAAGGAAACAAGCTATCACATATGTCATATTCCACACGCTATACAAGGTTAGTCGCATCTTCAGTATTAAAACAAATTTTCTAGAATGTTGCCCACTCTCATATCGAGCAGATCAAGGACAAGACAACTTGATTGGCTTTCCACTGGAATCACCAAGTCACAAGATTTCAGAGTAACAGTGGTCACAGATCAGTAATGTGAATGGGGGAGTTTACACAATGGGGGTCAAAAGTAGTTGAGACAGGAGATTGGTAGGAGTGGCAGGCACTCGCTCTCAGCAGGTTTCGCCCAACTTCCTAATGTCTAGTCCCTCAATCAGATACTGTTTCTCTGACCAACTGCCTAAGGTGGTAAGCTTGCACATGTTTCAGCTGCTCTACATGCCACATGATAAACAGGCCTGTCTGAAGCTACATTAATCCCAGTGGCATGAGACATTAAGTAGTCAATAGTTAGCCATTTAAGGGCCTAAATAGGCAGCAGAGTAAGAAACCCTTCCCACCTTGAACTAAATTCTCACAGAAGAGAGAAGATGCCAATGTCAGGTATGCCACCACTTGCCTAATTAAATACCCTTCCTGCCAACAAACTCACCACTAAACAAAGCGGAAGATTGTGTCCTGGGATTCTGCTCTGCTTTAAATCATAGAAGAAAATCAGCCAATCAGGATTCACTATATTACAAGTTATAACTACAATAATATTTGAACCCATATGGTGGAGCATATTGTTTGGTTGGTGTTAGTATCTCAACAAAATCCATCTGTACAGGCTCCACAAATAAACCAGTCTCAACAGATATACCAATGCTCTGCAACTGATTGTAAGAGTTGTGATTTCTCAGCCAAATTCAACCTCACTTGTGAACTTGTAAGAAAAATCCAAAATCTCAGGACTTTACTGATACCCAATTTGCTCAAAGTAGTGGTTGGGACCCATTTGCTGACTGTCTGCTTGTCAGCTATTTGGTTACAGAGAATAGCTTAGCATGACCTCTAAGCTACTGCGGGCATTTTCTTTTAAAAAGAGATATATGGGAGGCTTTTTTGGCACAGTGAGTATTGAAAGAGCAAGCAAGAGAGAGAAAACCATATAGGGAAGACGCTGACGGCTTTAAGTTTTGGCCCAAATTAACATTTCCATATGACCCCTCCACTCCTCAGACACCAAGTTTCTCATTTCTTCATTATTGATGGCTTGTCATTTCATGAGCCTGCCATTTCTTCACCCAGACTGCAGCCAGTTGCTGTCCAGAAGCCTTTTTAAGTTATGAAACAAAACCAAAAATTGCTGGCAATTACCAGCAATTTGTGTTTTTGTTTCAGATCTCCAGCATCTGCAGTTCTTTATTTTATTTTACTTTTTAAAGTTAAGTCATTGACTTTCATTCAGAGCTTCCCAGAGTTAATGAGATGGTGCATGCTCTGTGTCCGGGCAGAGGTCCAGTGCCTAATCCATGTCTTGGGCCTCACCATCCCACAGCCACAGAGGCTGTTCTGCAGGCCCTGACACTGTCACTCTACTTGACCACAGTTCATCCAGAACCATCTTCAGCAGAAACATCAATCTAGCGCCACATCCCGTGACAGAGGGTAGGGCAGATGTACTGGACAGTAACCCCAAACTCAGCATTCAAGCACATGATGCAACCTTGACCTCTCATTCCAATGACATCCACGGCTATAGTGATCTATCACAGCTCCTCCGTTCCATTCGTGTTATCATACTTTACTGACAAGTGATTTACATTCATAGCAATGCTGTAAATGGTAACAAATTACAACTGTGGTACTGTGGCTTCCTTTAATTGGCCAATAAGGAAAACATTAGCTTGCTCCCATAGTCACCAAACAAAATACAGAAATTGGGGTTAATTGCCCAAGAACAGAGAGACTGAGAGAGGAGACTCAATATATGTATTCAAAGCCATGGAGGGTTTTATGGGGGAAAAAAAAACAATTTTCAACAGCAGCAGGATGAGTAACAAGAAAACACAGATATAAGGAGATTGGTAGAAGATGCAGAGAGGTGGGTTTTTTTTTATAAGCCCAACAAGTTGATATGACCTGATATGTAGAAAGTATACTGGAAGCAGATTCAGCAATAACTTATGTAAAAATAAAGTTGGACAAATAGTTGAAGGGGGAACATTTTTAGGAATTTTGCCCTCTTCAATCCAAAGCTTATTGAGGTACAGTCTTGCATTAAGAGTAGTGCAGAATTACAAATTGTGTTTATTGGTATTAAAAGAGAGCAAACTGTGCTTTACATGAAGTATTTGTTGTTCTATATCCAAGCATGCCAATTTTTTATATTAAATTGTTTCAAGATACTATAAGTAAAACTTAAAAAATTATCTTCAAAACTGATAGTTAAGACCTTTACATCTAATGGGGAGGAAGCAGATACATTGTGGGCGACAGAGTATTGCAATTTAGCACATAACAGAATAATGGTGATTACCCAAATATTTATATTTACTTAACTTACATTAACACAATCATCATACCTTAAATTTTAAGAAAATAATAGGTACACCACTGTACACAAATATATTAATACACCAAGAAATGATATGTGGATTAGGTTTTGTCCTATAGGGAGAAGTACTATTCCAACCATTATTGACTATGGTGCAAGTTCCAGCATTATTGTAATATCTGCTTATTTTTACTATAAAACAAACTAATTACTTTAACACAAAATTACTTTTTTGTTTTAAGTGTTGCAGA
This sequence comes from Chiloscyllium plagiosum, assembly GCF_037043375.1. Taxonomy (NCBI): domain Eukaryota; kingdom Metazoa; phylum Chordata; class Chondrichthyes; order Orectolobiformes; family Hemiscylliidae; genus Chiloscyllium; species Chiloscyllium plagiosum. The sequence continues at coordinate 28,287,157 of NW_028270141.1, read as the reverse complement.
AGCAAATGCATCTATTTGCTGCCAACAATGACCCATAAACAACTCCACTGTGAAAGATCAGACCATCAAATTTTCAGTGGTATGGAATGAATTACAGGTTGCTAGAATATCATAACACAATACTTCAAATACTGGGACAAAAATCATTAATATTCCCTGAGTGAAGCCAGATACGTCGTCAGTTTAATATCTCATCTGAAGGTCTGCAGTTGTCACAATGCAGCAATGTAGAGGGTTTGTCAGTCTCATTTATGAACTCAAAGCATAGTTTATAAAAAACATGCTTGATTGGGATTGATCACACACTCTTCTTCCCAAGACATGAAAGGCAAGCTGAAAGACAAGATATTACAAACATACGATATACGTATAAGAGATACCTCTTAATCCTCCATTCACGGATGGCTGCATACGTTGTGGTCTGGGTGAGGACTTTTGTGATTCTTTGGCCTGCAGAATTAAAATACAAAGATGAGGTTGGTCAGAACAAACACTTACTTTCCCTGTGATGGTGAAGCCCAGGACATGAGGGCAAAAGGCAAGCTGAAGAATTTTCAACCATCTTCAGCCTAAACATTTAAGTCTATGAGTTCTCTCAGTTTACCTCTCAGGTTCCCTTCAGAGGTGTCAGTCTTTAGCTAATTTGATTTACTCACATAATAACAAGAAATTGCTGAGCACATCAAATATAGCGAAGGCTTATAGTCTGTGGTATCATCCTTTTTATAATGGTAGCTAGAAGCAGGGATAAGCTAATTAGCTCAGTGAGCCTGTTCAGTCACCAAGATTGTGGTTGATCTGTATCCTAACTCTATATATCTGCCCTTAACCAATATCCTTTCATACAAATGGACAATGAATAGTTGATCTAACATTGATTTTGAAAATTCCAATATCTGCCAATTCCTTATCTGTAGAAGTCTTCATTAATTTCAATGAAAAGTCTGCCTCTAATTTTTAAACTTTGAATCTAGCCCCAAACCCCCTAACAAACAGAAATTGGTTTAGTAGCTGACAAAGTGGAAAATTGTCAAGTGTATTCATCCACAAAAATTCAAATCTGGTCAACTGGCAAGGTCAACCTCCTGGACAATTGTTTCTTTGAAACAACGAAGGATAACATGACTTAGGATGGTAATAATGTTAACAGTATAATATTAATAATTAAAAATAAAACACAGAAGTACAATAGGACTAAAGAAAACATATCAAAAACAATCCAAATATTGGTTTGACAATGGAAATTTATAAAGGAAATGTTCAGCAATTAATAAAAATGGTACCCCAGATTACTATAAACTCAGAAAAAATTAAAATCTGATACAATCCATGATTCAGAAATATCAAGGATGCACAGCGATGTATATAATTTCAAAGATGTGGAGAATCAGCTGAAGCAAATTGACCAGGAAAGACTTTGCTGAACAACACTTCAGTAAAGGTCAAGTCTGGATTTAAGTAACAAACTATTGTGTCTGTCATTCACTTATTAATTAACATACAAATGTAAGACCAGTTTCACATGAGCTAACTAATAAATGCATTCCAATTTTGTACATGAGAAAATGTAACACAAACCCTTGCTTGTGCTCTTATTACTTTTTTCTTATTTCCACGTTGTTCTTCCTTCTGGTATTGCTCATTAAATGTATCCAGTATGTCATACAACTCATGGGCCACAGCTGGAGGCTCAACATCGCCATACAAAATTGCACATGCTCGGATGTCTTCGCAGTAAAACCTATGTAAATAAAATTGTGATGGATGAAGATATTTTAGACTAGTAATTCTGCTTTACAATGTTTGCTCTACTTTTATTCACTATATTAAAGTAAAACCATTTTACAATGACAACCTAAGACTCTCTCAGTACATTATAAGCATGTGCTACAATATATTAATAGCTTCTTAAAAATTTAGAGCTAACTGTCACATCACATGTCATTTTAGATAAGTAAGAAAGCATAAGTCATAGAAATGTACAGTACCAAAGCAAGTCATTTGGTCCAGTTCATGTTCAGCAGTTCCATGAAAGAACTTTCTACTTAGCTCTTTTCCACAAAAAATCCACAAAACTTACCCTGTCCCCATTTTTTTCAAGTGTTTATTTTTCAAGTATGGGCACATTCACACAAAAATAATATCAAGACAAAGAGAAATAAAAATAATTCAATTCATAAATTTACTCTTACATTAAGAAAGATACCCACAGCATTAGGTTGTGTTATATAGACTGAATTAGGTACACTATAACATGAGCAGTAAAGTTGAAGGAAAGATCAATACCCTATATACTGGAGGAAGCATTTCTGCTCTGCCCAAAATTTGGGAAATTGCACTCAAAAAGGCATGACCATGCAGGCAAGACAGAGATGGTATATAACTGAATAAGATGATTCTGGGAGTCTTCAACACTGTCTTTTAATCTGATGCTGTGAAGTTCAATGGAATCAAAGTTTCTTCCAGCTGAACACCACTTATTTCGAGGAAACACAATGAGTCAGATGGATGTGAAATGTATTCTGGGTGGGAGACCAATGTCATTCCCCAAAAGCAGCTCAGTAATGCTACTACTAATCAAGTTAATTGATTGCTGGAGGGCCTAGCTTCAAGACCCCTGGAGGACATGAGTGTGCTTGCCAGAGATAAAAGAACCAACACTAGGTAAAAACGTTTTATGCCTCATCCTCAACAATAATGCCATTGTAGAAACATCAAATCATGTTAGTACTGATAGGAGTAATCATTACTATTATACCAAAGATGAAAACCCATCTTCACACTGAGTGTTTTTTCCATCAGGCTGTATCACACTATTACCATGCTAATTGGGATTGTCTCAGGATAAATATAACAGCTCAAAACTGGACACACACTCGTATCTTTAAAGTAAAATCGACACAGTCCCAGAGGAACATTGGGCTGCTCCCTCATTACAGGGAGATGACTGGCGATGGATTTAAGCTGAAGGTCACCTCACCTCAAGTGAAAGGTAAAAATGTAGAAAGCAAGATCTTCACGTTTACCTCAGACGATATAGGATATGAACCCATGCTTTTGGTATCACTCTGCATTGCAAACCAGCCATTCATTCAATGGAGTTAATCGACCCCATGATAGGTTAGGCAATCAGCATCAGAACCATATTCGACAACAACCTGTAACCTCATAGTTCAGGGTATGTTTGTTTTGACATTCACCATCAAGCCAGAGGACCAACCTTGTTTCAATGAGCAATGCAGAAGGGCATGCCACAAAAATCATCAGATGATCTAAAAATGTGATGTCAAACTGCTGCAGCCACAACACAAGAGTACATGCACACTTAACAGTAGAAGCTTAAAGGAAGAGCTGAGTATTCTCAGAACCAATAAGATCTAAGTGCTGCAGTACTAAAACAATTAGTTGCAAATGGTCATGGACAATTAATTAAAGGAGGGAAAAGGTACTATAAACGCTCCCATCCACATTGATGAAAGGGATTGGCTTGTCAGTGCAAAAGACTTGTCATTTGCAATTGTCTTCAACAGAATTGTCAAAGGAATGAAAAATCTCAGCCTCTCCTGGAGATTTCCACTAAACTTACATGAAGGAAAAAGCAAGCTGAATCAACTCCTAGTTCTATTGGTGTACATTAATCTGTTTATTAGCATATCAAATATTTTGATATGACTAAACAATTAAAATGTGCCTGCCTCCTTCTAAAATAAACACAATTTGAGCCTTGAAGTGTCAACATAATAAACACAAACTCAAAAAGAAATAATTTTTGATACAGTTTTTCAATTAAAATAGAGAGCATCTCCAAATATGCTTCTTTTACAACATGATTTGTAAACCAGGAATGGATTCTACAGATCTAATTTTAAATAAGTCTTTTGCAGGCACAGGATTCTCATAATTTTGACCTTGGCTCATGATCAATTGTGTAGGCTGTGCCTGCAAAAGACATATTCCAGACTAGATCTTTCAAATCAGTTGATGGTTTATAAATTGTATTCTAGCAGAAATATGTTTGGAGATGCTCTCCATTTAATACATTTTAAGTGAAGGTGGTATATCAAAAATTATTTATTCTTAGAACAAATATTATTGCAGTGTGGAATGAGTTCATTATTATTATTAATGAAACATTTTGTGAACATGTAAACCCCATAAGTCATGTATGAGTCAATAAAAAGTGTTAATTTTCTCTGTTAACTTTGGAAACTTGGACAACCCACAGGAGGTACCTGACAGCAATTACAGAAATAGCAAAAGCGGTGCCTTTGCATGATGCTCAAATCCCTTGCCAAGAAAGATAGTCCAACAGCTTGTCCATCTGTGAAGGACTAATCACTCAGAACCAGCTGTGCTGGGCAGGTCATGGAGAATGTTACCTGATGATAAATTCCCAAAGCAATTACTCTGCCCAGAGTTGATTGTGACTGTAGCAAAAGGGCTTCTTCAAAGCATCCCTGAAGGTCAAAAATGACCATCAACTCACTGCCAAGTTTGGCTTGTGATTGACCAAAATGATTCACCTCCAAACACATTGAGTGACTTTGTTGGATCAAAACGGAGATTAATGTGGCTTTTAGAGCTCAAAGGGATCAAAATGTATGGTGTGAAAGTAGGAACAGAGTAGTGAACTGAATGATCAGCCATGATCATGTTGAAAAGTGGAGCAGGCTCAAAGAACCAAATGACCTATACCTGTTCCTATTTCCTATGTTTCTTTATTTCTATGAATCTGCAGAGGTAGTTATCAGTAGTAGCATGAAAACCTGCAGATAGCTCATCCATTGGTAAGAAACCACCCACCATACCAATAACAGAGTATGCAAATCGCAGATTGGATTTAGAGCTGACGAGGAGATTTTGTAGTACAATCATATAGTCCCTACTTCTACGCCTGAAGCTTTCCACTTCAGAACTTAACAGCCACAGAAATTGTGCTAAACTGCAGCCAAACAGGTTGATTATAAATTTCTAAATCCTTCTGGTATGGATTTGAGGGGCAGAAAGAGTGGGATTATTTCCTGATCAGCCATAGCTGCAGTACATCAACCTCTCCGCATCAAATGTTTTATGTGCATACACACAGACATACACATATAACAATAGACAGTGTTAGATGAAAATATATGTGAAATATACAAGATGTTACAAGATATATTATACAAATCCACAAGTTATATCAATGCAATTAACATATCGGGAATGTGGATATTGCTCTTTAAACAGCCGAAGTTGAGATTTGTGAAAGCCCAGTTATGTGCTTTGTCACCACTTGGTGTCTCTCTTACATCTCCTTCTGGACTTGCTTACTCATCACATGATAAAATCCAAACACAACCTGCATTTTATGAACTCCGTAGTGTGTCAACATAAATGTAATTTTATTTTTCTATGATACGTGATACGTATCTGACACAATAATTCAAGAAAAGAACACTTCTTAGCTCTAACTACAACTTACTTGCGATTGGTCTCTTTTCTTTCAATCAAATAAGATCCTTCTAATGATATTCCAGCAAACAACCCACGTGACTTGCAGTAGGTGTAGACAGCAGCTGAACTCCTAACAGCAACATCTCCCTCTAAGTTTCTGAAAACAATAAACATCTGGTAAAATATGTATTAATGATACAGTAAAGCAATTTGAAAAATGCTTTAATAGGTACTATTTCAGGTTTTTGTTTAGTCACAGTGGCATTAGACTTCGTTCAGTTGTATATCTGAGTCAACATGTTCCAGGCCCATTCCAGAAACCCAAGCACATTACACACACAGTTCAATATTGCCAATACCTACAATGAAATGTTAAACTAGGAGGCCATCTACTCTATCAGATGGATGTAAAATATTCCGTGGCACTATTCAAAGAGTTAAAAAATTGCTATACAAATGCACATTATTCTTTTAATGAAAAAAATGACTGTTTTTGAAAGATGAGGACTTATGGACTACGAATATATAATTTTCCCATTTAATAATATTTAAGTGTTATATCAGGGGTCATAATGCTAACATAAAGTTTCATAAAAACTTCAAAGTTGGTAAGGATAATAAGATACCATCATAATGTCACTAATTTGATTTACTGCTATAAATTAAATCCCAATTCCACTTCAACTTCACCACTGGTGACTACACCTTTATCTCTACATTGCTATTGAACTCCTCATTTGACATGAAGTCACGGATCAGCAAGAATTTTCATCAACTCAAAATAATCAAGACAAACTCTATCTTATACCGTTTCTGCCAGAAAACTACTTCACGAACCTCTTTTCTACCTACATGCTCAAGACAAATTTAACACTTCAAAATCATGAAGTTCTGTCTGATAATTGAGTTATGATTCAAACCACGTTTCAGCCCCTATCAAAAGCCTATTTCTACATGTGCAAAACCAGTCTCTTCCACCCAAAACAACCTTTCATTGTCTCTGGCTGGCTCAATTCCTCTGAAGCTTACCTTGTTCCTAATTCCTACTTTTCAACTTGTCCAAAACTCAATCAGCGCTTCATATAACTACAGTCTGCCCAAAATACCACCAAACACTGATCCAGCAAAGTTTTGCTCCTGCATTATCACAGTTGTTAAGAACTTCTATTTACTTGTCTTGTTCCATCAAATTTAATTCCTTGTTCTGACCTTCAAGTCCTTCCAAGCCTTGTGCTTTCATATTTCTGGAACTTTCTCCAACCCTGTCAATGTGCCACTTTATTTTAATGAATGCTACATTCTTTGCATCCCTTTCTCTACATTCAACTTCAGTGCTAGCATCTTTAATTGGCTTGATCTCAAATTATAATTGTTTTTCCTAAATACTTTAAAGCTATATTCCCTCATACCTCTTTCCAATATTCCTTCAAAATCTCAGCTTTACAATAGTTGTTTAATTGAAGTGATTTTCACACCTGTTGCTTTAAATTGCAAAATCACCATAAAGTTGGCATGTAATAAGCTTTAATCGAAAGGAAGAAGTGGAAAATCAAAAGGTGAAAACAATGATGAAACAGATAATGCAATGTAAACTTGCCCCATGTAGTTAAGAAGCAATGGAATTACTGTTATTATTTTACTTTACATTTTCTTCCTTCAAAGTTAGACATAGTCAAGACTTCACATTGAAACCAGGTCTTCTAGCAAAAATGCCTCGCTGAACACATTTTACATAAGAGATGATTTTAAAAATCTTGTGGGCGGCATGGTGGCACAGTGGTTAGCACTGCTGCCTCACAGCGCCAAAAACCGGGGTTCAATTCCCACCTCAGGCCACTCTCTGTGTGGAGTTTGCACATTCTCCCCTTGTCTGCGTGGGTTTCCTCCGGGTGCTCCGGTTTCCTCCCATAATCCAAAAATGTGCAGGTTAGGTGAATTGGCCATGCTGAATTGCCCGTAGTGTTAGGTGAAGGGGTAAATGTAGGGGAATGGGTCTGGGTGGGTTACGCTTCGGCGGGTTGGTGTGGACTTGTTGGGCCGAAGGGCCTGTTTCCACACTGTAAGTAATCTAATCTAATCTAATCTAATCTAATCTAAACTAAAAATTCTCCACAAAATCAGTTGAGTATAGGGATTAAATTATGATTATTAAAGTAACATGTACCTAGCAAAATGCAAACCATCGCCTTTTCGTTATCTGCATAATGAAAAGTAAATATATCCAAGATTAAGGTGTTTAATTGTTTAAACTAAGACATGTGCCTTTATCCAGTGGACATTAAGCTTTATCTGGGAAGAGTGTGAAAAACAGAGGGGGTTCTATGAGGTGATCTTACCCACTGGATATTTGTTTTTGTCCAGCATCCCAGTGATGCTCAGGCAGTAAAAAATCAGATAAAACAATTATTTTAAGACTATGTAGCATATGTATTATTTATCTTTCCAGTTTCATTTCTACTGTTGAAATTAATCTAATTGATAAAAGTTTAACTTTCCAAGCACTGTACAATTCTACATGAATGCTTAAGATGTAACTGAACAATTGAAAAAAATGAGAAAGAAAGCTAATTCTGATCATGCCCTTTAAAGTTTAAAACAGATTAAAAGTGGAATACAAATGTATGAAACATGATTCAGACATTGAAGCAGATCTCCTTTTACACATTTGTAATTATCCAATGGGAATAACTGATTTACCTAAGGACATGACTTGTTTTTGGTATGTAAGTAACCCATTAGGCAACTTAAAAGGCTACGCATGAAATTCTTAATGTGAACAATTTGCTGACCAAGAACATATTGAAAACAGGATCAACGATCAAAAGTGTTGGGGGACAAAACAATGCATCAAAGGAGTGGAAGGAAAAGCAAATGAGCATACTCAATGGACCAGCAACTGAAAGTGGTCCTGATAAAAAGGAACATACGAGTGGTGGGAGAATGAAAGAGCAAAAGACAAAATGAAGGAGGGACATCATAACAGGCAGGGTATGTTTTTGAATGCTCTTTCAAGTCAGGAAACAGTTTAGACTAAGAGATAGGAATCTATAATGGTTACATATATTAACTCAAGAATATGATGAAAACCCTCTCCAATCGGTTAATCATATTTCTTGCATAACCAACTGCTCACTGCTCCTCTAATCTCAGACTGCTATTCTTTGCATTTACTATTGATGGGAACATTTTGAATCTCTGGACAGACCAATCAGTGAGAAAACTTTCCCACTTGTGAAAGGATAGAGAATCAGAGGGCACAGATTTAAAGTGGCTCGTAAAAAAGCAGCAGAGATCATATGAGGAAAAAGTTTTCACATGGGCTCTGAAATGCATTGCCTGAGATTATGATGGAGGCAGGTTCAACCAAGGTATTGAGAAGAGAATTAGATTGCCATTTGGAAAGGAGAAATTTGCAGGGTTAAAAGGAGAAGGAAAGAGAACCTCACTTGGAGAGATGCTCATTTAGACATCGATGGGTCAAAACAGAAGTATTCCACGAAATGGTCAGGTTCCAAATCCGTGCTTAGTTGCACCAATGAGCGGTAGAGTGTAATGTGTGCAATGAATATGATAAACTAAATTTAAACAAGTCAATTGTAGTTTCATCTCACCTGGGAGGTGTATCTGGGGTGCTGGATGGTGAGAAGGGAGGAAGTGAAAGGATAGGTGTTGCATCGTTAAAATGGGAAGGCACTGAGGTATCAGGAGGGATGTCAATGAGGAATGAACAAGGAGGTTGGAAGGAATGGCCATTTTGGAATGCTGAAAGGATGGGAGAAGAGGGGAAGGTATGATTAATGGCAGCACTTTACACGGAAAGGGGGTAAGAGACAATAAAGAGCTTTGACAATCATAAAGTGAGGATTTACAGTCAGTAGATGTGAAGATGTATTTATTTTATTGGATAATATAAGCACATAAACTTTTAATAATTTCATTAAGTATTACAATCATGTGTACAAATTTGAATATGATTGGATAGTATAGTCTTGTATACTAATTTGGAATGTAAAATAGAATGAACACTGTTAGCTAGAGATAAGTGTGTGAGTGTATAACTTTTTATTGGAAACCTGTTAATTGTAAAAAGAGTATTACCATTGTTTTCAGAGAGTTGTGCACCATCCTTGATGTGTACACCTCCCGTGTATGCATGAATAAATACTTAGACAAAGAAATCTATATCTCATGTGGTCTTTAAGGCAAGGAAGAGACAAAAACACTGCAGATGTTGGAATCCAAAGTAGACAGACAGGAGGCTGGAAGAACACAGCAAGCCAGGCAGAATCAGGAGGTGGAGAAGTCAATGTTTTGGGTGTAACCCTTCTTCAGGACTGGGATTGGGTGTTGGGAGAGCTGCAGATAAAGGGGATAGCGGGGGCAGGATGGTGAAGTGGGGATAAGTGAAGACAGGTAGATGGTATGATCTGGTTGGTCAATGGTAGGAATGAATCCAGTTGGTGGCAGGGACGAGTGGAAGGTAGGGGGAGGGGCTGGGAAGGGAGATTTGAAATTGGAGAACTCAATGTTGAGTCCTCCGGGCTGTAGGCTGCACAGGCAGAAGATGAAGTGTTGTTCCTCCAATTTGCGGTTTGGTTCACAACTCCAGCTAGACCTGACCACCAAGAACATCTTCCCCTCCCCATTACTATCTGCCTTCCGCAAGGACCGTTCTCTTCGACAGTTCTTCAACAGTGGTTAATGCCACTCTCCCCACCAGCACCCCCGAATCCCCAGGTACCTTCTCCTGCAACCAGTAAAGATGCAAAACCTGCCAGTACACCACCCCCCTCACCTCCATCCATGGCTCAAAACAGTTCTTCCAGGTGAGGCAGAGATTCACCTGCCTCACTTCCAAACTAGTCTACTCCTTCAGGTGCTCCTGATGTGGTCTTCTCTACATCGGGGAGACCAAATGTAAACTTAGGGAACGGTTTGCCAAGCATCTCAGCTGGGCCTCCAGGGGCCAAGCAGGCCTCCTAATCACCGTCCATTTTAATTCCCCTTCCCACTCTCTTTCCGACATGACCATCCTTGGCCTCCTTCATTGCGGAGAAAGTGAGGTCTGCAGATGCTGGAGATCAAAGTTGAAACTTTATTGCTGGAACAGCACAGCAGGTCAGGCAGCATCCAGGGAACAGGAGATTCGACGTTTCGGGCACAGGCCCTTCTTCAGGAATTCCTGAAGAAGGGCCTGTGCCCGAAACGTCGAATCTCCTGTTCCCTGGATGCTGCCTGACCTGCTGTGCTGTTCCAGCAATAAAGTATCAACTCCTTCATTGCCACAATGAACCAAACCGCAAATTGGAAGAACAACACCTCATCTTCCGTCTGGGCAGCCTACAGCCCGGAGGACGCAACATGGAGTTCTCCAATTTCAAATAACCTCCCTTCCCATTCCCTGACTCCCTTCCCAGCCCCGCCCCCTCCTGTCCACTCCTCCCTGTCACCAACCGATTCATTCATCCCATTGACTAACCAAATCGGACCTTCTACCTGTCTTCACCTCCTTCATCCCCCTGTCCCTGCCACGCCCTTTATCTGCAGCTCCCCTACACACAACCCCAGTCCTGAAGAAGGGTTACACCCAAAACATTGACTTCTTCACATCTTGATACTACCTGGCTTGCTGTGTTCCTTCAGCCTCCTGCTTGTCTACTTTATGACAGGGAAGGCAAGGACATGGAGGTCACCAAATTTAATTTCTCAATTCCATCTTGTCCCTGACATTTTTCCCAGAGCAGAACTGGGTGTGGGGCAAGGGTAGAAAGGTGGTGAGGCAGAGCTGAGTTTTGTGAGCATTCACATGGAACTTCTTGTTAAAATTTTGGATGAAGTTGCCAAGATGAAAAGAGAGGAGACTTTGGAAGATGCCAGAGATAACAGTGTAAGAGCAGAAAGATAAGCCATTTCAGATGATTCTTCGCTAACAGCTGTACAAATAAGAATGAGGCCAGGTAAGTGCATTTCTGCTTGCCGAAAGACAATGCGGATATTGGCGGAACTTGGTGTCTGGTCAAACATGTCAGAGGCTGTAAACAAGTTGAGCAGGAATAGTTTACCATGTTCATGGTCATCTGATGTTAATAAGCATATGTTTCAGTACTATAAACTTGATTGGAGTAATTCAAAATTAGATTTTAGTGAAAGATGTTTTTGTTCAAAGACTTTAGAGAGGACAGGAGGTTGGACATAAAGCAGAAAGAGTGTTGGTGGCAGAGGCGGGGAGCACCAAGGTTGCTTTCTTTTATATTTACAAATGGGACACTGACATTTGAACAAATGTAGTCACTTCATACTTTCCTTTCCATTTAAGTCTATTATCTGACAGAAATGAGTTTGTTGTTTTTCAGAGGTTCAGTAAAATAAACACAAGATTAACAAAACTATATATGAAAAAATCCAAGGGGCAGAATACTATTTGAAAAAGTTTACATTAAAGTTAATATTAAGATGAAAGAATATAAACCTTACTTGTTAATACTAAATAAATATGTAACCACTGACCTGCCAATGGGCCCAATTGCGACTGTAAAATTTCCACCTAATGTGAGATTTCCCCCTTTTGCAAAAGCATCAACTGCACGCTTCTGATTCAGGATTATCACCAAATCGGATACCTACAACAACAATTAAAAAGGATTTAAATGGCATAAATGCAATAAAGAATTGCATAATGTCACTAAAGAACATGTGGCTGCTTCAAGATAATCTCAGAGAACAGAAAATTAGTTATGAAAATGGAGAGTATTCAATGATTTACTAGGATGGTTACTGTTTGAACAATGACAGCTCTATTGAGCAATAAACATATTTTAAAACTTGTGAGATGAATATATATAGACAGAAAGTGAGGGCTGCAGATGCTGGAGATCAGAGCTGAAAATGTATTGCTGGAAAAGCGCAGCAGGTCAGGCAGCTCCAAGGAACAGGAGAAGGGCTTATGCCCGAAACGTCGATTTTCCTGTTCCTTGGATGCTGTCTGACCTGCTGCGCTTTTCCAGCAACACATTTTCAGCTTCATCAGTGATGAATATATATGTTAACATGGTGGGCATTATCCTCTAGCATAAAAAATCTAATATGATTTAAAGTTAAAACAGATCAGTTAGCTTTCCTTACTGCTATGCTATTGTTTCAGTGAACTATATTGGTCAGTGCAGCATCCTTTAGTGTTGACCTGCTTTTTCCTTCACCAGTGCTCCACTTCAATTTCTCCTATCCTAACTCCTCAGCAAGTCAGGCACTAGCTTGGAATTAAGTTCCTTGAACTTGAATTGGGCATCATTCAATGGGCAGATGAGCTGTTGACACCTGCTTGTCATGTCCAGACAGGTCACCAGTGAAGACCGCTCGATTAGGTCTTGTGTGAAGAGAATTTGGAACAGATGGGAGGGTATGGGGTGTTAATCGTCAGAGGTAGAACAGCAGCAGTCCATACTTTAATAAGCTAGGAGTATTATTTACCACTTATGTATAAATGATATAGTATGTTATAGTCAGAAGTACGGGAGCACATACGCACATCTCTAATTCTGTTAGTCTATACCCAAAGCTCCTTGGTCATGTGAGATTTGAAATCACTTCCTTCCATCTTAAGTGATTCTACAAAAAGTATTAGCAGGAGTGAAATGTTTACAGTGAATGAGACTTTCCAGTTATTTACTGTGTTTATTTAAAAATTCAATTTGCTTATTTGGAAAAGAAATTCACAGCCAAAATTACCTGAAAGCCTTTCATCTTTACAAACTTATACTACATTAAAACTGGGTCCTTACGTTGAGCTGTTCTCCACATGTAGACCTATGTTTCCTTCTCTTTTCTGTATGTATTGACCTTCCAATTTATTAATTACTATTAATAACAAGATATTGCTGTTTTCATCCCATTATGTGAGCCACATTTAAAAGTACTTACTTTTGTTAACTTGCAACCTTGATAGTTATGGCTAACAACACAAACAATTCTGCCCTTCAAGTTAAGTTTTTGATCTATAGTGATTTCCAAGGTCTTGATGGTTGTGGACTCAGGATATATTATACTCTGGAATATCAGGGTACAATGACTGGGATTTTTCCTTGTTAGGTGTGGTGCAGTGTTATGTGCCAATTGATGTAGGTGGCATGGGGTAAATCATTATTAGAAAAGTTGTGAATGAAGCTAGGGCTCATGGAGACATTAGCAAACAACTCCATTTTTGACTTTATGACTGAACCAATGAAATGGTTGCATTACGAGCAGAGTCTTGGGAAGGTCACGCATCAATGATTAGCCTCCAATAACCATGATAATACTTCTATAAGGACATTAATGCCTTCAACAAAAGGATAACTTTTGATTTGAACTCAGTTCTTCTAAGATCTCACGATTGAGCTATTCTTGTTAAGCCAGAAACTATTTGTCCTCTCCAGCCAGAGAAAATAATCAAGCATTATACTCTGAAAATGAAGATTGATTCATTTTGTGGTCTTTGAGCATTTCCACCAGTTCATATATAAAACATTGAAACATAGGGATCAGAAGGAAGGCATCAGAATAAATAACCTTTGAATTCATGAAGTGAATGATATCAAAGCAAAATTAAGTTAAAACTTTGGTTTTAAACAATACAAATATTTAGTTCAAAGACAAATAAGATGGTGCCAATAGGTGTCAGTTTTGAAACTTTATTGCTGGAACAGCACAGCAGGTCAGGCAGCATCCAGGGAACAGGAGATTCGACGTTTCGGGCACAGGCCCTTCTCATTCCTGAAGAAGGGCCTGTGCCCGAAACGTCGAATCTCCTGTTCCCTGGATGCTGCCTGACCTGCTGTGCTGTTCCAGCAATAAAGTTTCAACTTTGATCTCCAGCATCTGCAGACCTCACTTTCTCCTGCCAATAGGTGTCAGCCAAGTTCCAGCCTATCTACAATAATAAGGTGAAATAGTCTATCTCACAATTGTGAGAGACTAAATTTTGAATGTTAAAGGTATGAAAGTACAACTCAGTCATATTGCAATAAATCACTGAAGACTGTTTTGATAATTGTGTGTGGAAAGTATTTGAATTAGAAAGAGGATGGAGTAAACTATCAAAACTTGCAGGCTCCTATAGATTAAGATGCGGAATTAAAAACATACATTTTAAAATTATGAAGTAATAACAAGATGGAAAAGATTTAAGACTGAAAGCAGAAAGAGAGGGATAAAAATTTAAGTGATACAGACAGACCAAAATTAATTTGAAAACAATATTTTTATTCTTGCATGGGATTATAGCATTGATACGGGCATTTGTTGTCAATCCCTAATTGCCCATGAACCGACTGTCTCTCTAGGCCATTTCACAAGACAGTTAAGAGATGTTCACTCTGCTGTGGCTAGACCTGGTAAAGACAGCAAATTTTCATCCCTAAAGGAGTTAGTGAACAAGAAGGTTTTTATGACAATCATCAATAGTTACATTTCACTGTTAGACTAGTCTTGAATGCAAATTTTATTAAATTGAAATTCCACTTTTTGTCATGGTGGGATATGCCACCATAACATTAGTCTAAGGCTGCAGATTACTAACTTAGTGACATTAGCACTACACCATTCCCTCCCCTTAAAAGTCAGACTGTTGTGGTAAAACTGCAGATTAAAATAAACAATTCAATGTCAAAATAAGCCTCACATTTATCCCACAAACACCTTATGGATTACTTGAAGGTAATACATGATTTGCTTATTTTATTATATTGTATTCACTTGGAGAATCTGTGAACTTCAAAAATATATACATGCAACATTTTTTTTTCAGTATCCCTACATGTTTTCACTTAATTTAAACCAAAGACATTTTCTCTTTTCATAGCTTTCCCAAGCTTAAGTGCACACACTGGTAAGGCAGGGATATTTAATGAAAATCAATACATTTAATATAAAACATCTATCAATGCTGAAACTGACTTATCTGTTAGTCATATAAATGCAATGACAAGCTATTAGTTGCGCTATATTTAGTGACTGGACAAAGATCCTGAAGAACTAAGAGTTAAGGTAAAAGATGAGTCATCTGTCTTCAATGACGTAGAACTTATCGAATTTTCTTTACTCTTTTTAATTTTCAAGACCATACACTAAAATTTACAACTCCTTTACCACTGTCACTTTCAGCAAAATACTAATAAGCACGTCACTTTTTAAGTCAAGCTAAAATGTTGACCCGGTAAGGTAACCTGACCCCTGGCTTTCAAATTGACAATGGCAATCAATCATGTGCGAATAACTGAAAGGTTGTTTTATTTTTGCCCAGAAGTGATTTATGTAATGCTAACTCTTGAAATTAAACATCGCTGCTCATTTTGTGAAAAGATTACAATTACACAATTAAGAAGTCATCCACTGGAAATAAAAACCCACTCTCAACCAAACTTTAAAGATCAAATGAGCTAGATGAGCAACAGAAAGGATTCTAATGTTCCTCGTATGACAAAGGTCAAATTGTGAGATTGGTCAACTCGGTCTGGTTGGAATTGTATGTTTTAAATGGATTTGGATGCAAGAGAAAAGATTGAGATACAAACTTTGAATTCATTGCAGAATTAGCTTTGCATATTAGACTTGTCGGGTATTATTAGGCTGACGTCTACATTTATATCACGTTAACTAAGCATAACTCTAGATCATTAAAAAAAACAAAAAAAAACTATGAATGCTGGAAGTCTGAAATAAAAACTGATATTCTTCTTTGGAAAGGGTCACTGGACCCAAAATGATAACTCCACTTTCTCCTCACAGATGTCACCAGATCTGGTCAGTTTCTATAGCGACCTCTGTTTTTGTGATGCTAGAACATCATAGGAATATTTTTAAAATTATCAGTATCTCCCAGCATATTTCCCATTCATCCTCTGCAGAAAGCCTGGTCCATATTGAGAGCAAGGCCTCTTTTAAATTGAGACAGCTGGACATGGTTGGAATTTGAGTGCTGTTGGCCAGCTTTGGGCTGATACAATATCATGTTAATTAGGTGAAGAACATGGGTCTGTCCAGGGATGGGGATCTTTGGAAGAGTTAAATACAGTTAGTTCTGATTTTAGTTTTAATTGGGCCCATCATATCTAACTCTGGCCACCCACAGAATATTGTTATGGTCACTGTAATAGTGCTAAGAGGATGATAGCCATTTCCCACTATTTACAGTTATATATAAGAACTAGACATTCAGTAATATTTATCAATCAGTGAAAAACTGATAATCATGACTAGAAATACATTACCTAAGTATTCATATTCAGTTACAGTTTTAGCTTTCAGTTCAAGTTGTAAGTATGTCAAAATTTTTGAAGTAACCTTAAACTTTAGAATGATTAACCCTATTCTTATTTATATTATTAAGTGGAGAATATTCTATCACACTACTAACTTGTGGACAGGCGTTGGTGAATCAAAGGGTGTTATCCACTATAAATTCCCAATCTGTAGGCACAACATTTATGTTCAGTTTAGTTTCTGCTCAATGGCAATCCCCAAATGTTGATACATCAGCACTGGTAATGCTACTAAATATCATTGGTGGATCGACAGATTATCTGATGTTGGAGACTATGCCAATTATCAGCCCAAGCCTGAGCGTCATCCACTTCATGTTGCATATGGACACTGGCTGTTTTATATTAGAACAGCACTGAATACTGTGTAATCATCAACAAAATATTGCCATGACTAATCTTATGATGAAGGAAAGGCAATTCGTGAAGCAGCTAAAGGTGATTCGGCATAGCCAGAGAAACTCCTCAAGTAATGTTCCAGGGCTAAAATGAAGTGTCTCCAACAAACAACTACCTTCCATTGTGCTAATTACAACACAAATCAATGGAAAGTTGTTCACCAGTTCCCATTCATTCCAATTTCACTCAGGCTCTTGATGCCATACTCATTCAAATGCTGTCCTGATGCCAACAGTAGTCACAGTCAACTCATTTCTGGAGTTGTGTGTGTACTTCCTGGTTATCCATGTTTGATGGATAGTTCCAAATCCATTTTTATTTGTTAGGATTCCAGCTTTTGGAAATACAAGGTGAGCCAGATCCCGGAGTGAAACTTGGCTTGATAGATTATAAACTGTATTTGTGCAGATTGGTTATTCTGGCAGTTACACATTGAAAATATTCAGGGCAGGTGGCTAATGTTGTTTGAACAAAAGAATACAAATTTATTACACAAAGGAAAGAAAACTAAGTTAACAAACAACAAAAACAAAGATTCAACCTTTTACCCCCAAAACTATTCTGTACGGATCCTTAATCCCCAGGAAGTATCACTCTATTCTTAATTTTATTAGTCACTGACTCTCTTCAATTTTGATGGCCGAGAGACTTATTTCTAGTTCTGAAAGCATGATTAGTTCTTACAAATTGAAAGCTTCTTCAAAATTCTCAAAATCTTGAGAGGTCTACCCATTAAAAACTCTCAGCCTGGAAATTTCTACAAACTAACCCATGCTTACACTAATATAGAACTTTTTTTTCACCATAAACCTGAATCTGGTCTCTGACCATCTGTTTACCTTTAGTGATAAAATTCGATTTTGTATACATTCAGCAATTAATTTCCAGATAACTGATCAAGGCATTTAAATCATATGCCTTTTTGAAATGATGTCTTTAGTTCACTGTTCCAAATGACTTTCTGACCCCTTAAAGAAAAAATAAGCAAGTCACTTCTATATAATCAAAATTGATTTTTATTCTATTTTATAATCTAAATTCCAAAACGATAAGCTATTATAAACCTTCACCACATACAGCAACTTGCATATCATGATACTTTCAAGAGAAATTTGTCCAATTTGTTGGCTTGCACTTTCTTCGTGGACATTTTAATAAATGGCACTTTGCAACAGATACCCACCTGAAGTTTGCAAAGATAGAGTGTTTTTCAATTTAATAACATGGGACAAGAAGATAATTTACCTGTATTGGCTGGAAGCTGTAAATATTCCGCTAACAGAGAGCATCAAAATTTGGGAGTACTTTGATTTGTTCCCATTAATCACATTTGATGCAGATTTCGATAATTGCTATATCCAGCCCTTAAGTTGAGAGCCAAAACAACAAACCTAAATTGGTGTTCAGTGTAATTCTTTGGCACACAGAATTATTTAACAAGTATTATCCAACTGCATAGTCACATGCAAAATGAGACACTTTGTTGTAAGTTTTGCAAACATGAGCTAGTTGTGTATGGTTAAGCTTGTTTGTTGCAGTCAAAGGGATATTGAAGAGTTGTGTAGAAAGGTCAATGGACTTGAAACATTAACTCTGCGGTCTCTTCACACATGTTGACAGAATTGCTGAGTTTCTCCAGAAATTTCCTCAGTCAAACGGTATATAGTGTGATACAATCCACCAGTCTTTGGGACATGCAGACATAAGATTTTAAGTCAGATGAGCAATACATTGCACTAGCCTGTATTGGAAGCTACATATACTGATATACAGGGCTCTGATCTTTGTAGACAGAAATAACATGTCACATGTTCAATTCAATAAACAGGAGATAGCCATTCTCCAGTTAATTTCTCAAGGCAATGCTGTGGTCAAACTTAAACAAAGCTTAGCAGTTAATGACTAATTACAAATAATCTGTGCCTTGTCTGTGATGACAAACTCATCTCTAAATTCCATAGCCTAAGTCTTGGCTCCCTGCTCTGTATCTGGACCCTTGACTTTTTTACGCATCAACCACAATCAGTAAGAATAGGCACCCAAACCTCCTCTACCATAATCCTCAATTGTGGCACAAAGTCTGCGTATTCTGCTCCCTACTATACTACTTATACACTCATGACTGTGCAGCTAAATTCCACCCCAACTCCATTTACCAGTTTGCTGACAATACCAAGATCTCAAACAACGAGACAGAATACAGGGAAGAGATTAAGTGCTTAGCAGCATGGTGTAAAGATAACAATCTCTCCATCAACATTAGCAAAACATAGGAGCTGGTCATTGACTTCAGGAAACAGAGTGGAGAGCACATCCTGATCTGTATCAATGGAGCAGAGGTGGAGATGATGAAGAGCATCAAGTTCTTGGGACTGATGATCACCAACGATGTGTCCTGGTTCACTCACGTTGACACGATGGTCAAGAAAGTACAACAACATCTCTCTTTCCTCAGGTGGCTAAGGAAATTTCTATTTCTAAGTTTTACTTTAGATAGCTATGGAGTTTAGAAATGCCTTTTCTGGTATGTTATTTCGACATAAATGAAATGATACCTTCCTTAACTACTCATGCAATATACAGAGTACCTATACAGTTATTTTAAAGTTGCTGTGCAGAATATCACAATCTGCAAATACTTAACAGAATTTGAAAGTTATTGGTAGTCTTTTGCAAAATATATATTTTAAACAGCATACTTTGAAGTGCTGTAGTGAAGCTACAGAGTCTGCTAATAATGGCAGCTAAAATTCATTTGGTAAGCCAGTGATATTTAGTTCTAGTTGCCTCATACCACTGGGCTCAGTAACTCCTTGTGGCTCTAAGGTAAATATAGCTTCATCGTCTTGCCAATAAAATGTGTTCACACTGCCCATGAACAAACTATTTATCCCCCATCAGAAAGTTTTAGAATTAACCACTTTTAAGATTAGACAAATTGTAAAGTGAAGAGCTTCACTTATAAATCAGAATATAGCAATGAAATATATGCTCATTAAAATACACATTTGTATTTTTGCATTTAAAGACATTAAGCAGTGAACATTAGACTTGAAGCTTCTCTTTTGTCTAGTGCCTTACTCAACTGCTGAAAAGTTGGCAACACACCTGAGTTAATTCTTCAGAGAAAAGCCTGCCATATTTTCTGCTGATATGGCAGTTTGGAGGACAATGGTCAGCCTTTTTCTGAAATCAAGCCCCTGGTATAAATGCTGCACAGCAAGAGCTACCAGCCAATTGGAGGCTGGACGTTATCGCACTTGACAATGTTACAGAGAAGGACAACCAACATCATGAAGACCAAGGTGTCAAAGGTTGAGCATGAACAATCCCATGCACAAGGACATTTAGATCGAGGGAAGGCACCGTTGGGATTCTGGTCTGCATAATCCACCCAACTGATTAAGCTACCTTCCTGTCTCAAAGCCGAACTTCAAGATCAGGAGATTCCACTCTTTAAACTAGCCAAATAAAAACTAGCTCTGAAAAGAAAGAGAATTACTTTCAACATAATTTTATTCCAATTTAATGAGTATTACCCCATAAGTGACTAGGATATTGAGCTTTAAAATCTTTGTAAGATGTGTTGCTGTGAAAGAAAAATGTGATAATTGTTATAAAATATAATTCAATATATCATTTCATTTATGTTGAAATAACATACCAGAAAAGGCATTTCTAAACTCCACAGCCATCTAAAGTGAAACTCAGAAGTAGAAATTTACACAACTAAATAGTATTACCTATGTCAGTATGCGATGTTGGGAAGTAGAAGTGATTGAGATTTATTGAAATTCAGCAAACCAAATTACCTGACAGAAACATGGTTGATTTATTCCACCAGTGCCTCTCTTATTCACTATTTATACTGAATTGATCTGTAAAACCATGTGACACCAATAAAATTGGTTAAATTACATTCCCAGCCGTTTTATTTTCCAGATGTCTAAAACAGTTACAAATTTAATAAAATTACTTGCATTCATAAATGTTATCTAAATGATCAAAAACACCTACATGCTTTGCTATGTGAAATGGTTGAGTTTTAAAATTCAAAGCAATGTAGTGATTAATCTTAAACTTTCTGGTTTCATAATTTCCTTCTACTAGTTAATTATCTTCACAGATAAATCAAAAATGGATGGAGTATGAGCAAAATATGCAGCACATTTTTGAGATTTGTAATGTCCAAGTCAATTATGTTCTTTATTGTTGTACAATCAGCAAGGGATCAGATTGCAAGAAATTCAGAACATTATCGGATTGTGTTTACATATGTGGGGAGAAATCAGTACCATGCAACAGAAGTGCGTTGAGCACAAGGGCGAATTAGCACTTAAATTTCCTGAAGGTCATGATCGGTACTTGGAGAATAAATTATAGGTAATACTATACACGTCACAAATATACCATTGAATAAGTTCACTAATCTCATCATAAGAAACAGGATAGGCTAGCAATGTCCTATAGCAAGGATAAAATAATTGTTGTGTGCACTTCATAGCATATTATCCTTCATGCACTGTATGGGCCTGAAAGCCTTCTAACTTCAGCTTCCAAATCCTGCCTGAATACACAAAACAAGCATGGTTTGTGCTAGATATTTTTGAACTGGAATATCCTCCCAATGACAAGAACCACTACTTCATTACAAAACTTGAGGGGGCTGGGGATTGATTTTGGGGCTAGCTGGTGTTGCTGCACAAAAATCATTATTTCAGTCATATGTTTCAGGATAAATCAGCCTTATCTAGAAAGGACCGCACAACCCCTTTGAGGAGTTCATCGATATGTTTGGCTAATAACGTAATACTATAACGTAAGGTTTAGCTGCAGGCTTTTCTTGCAACATAAATCAACACAACCTTTTTGGGAAGAACAGTGAACGATTCTGAGTTGCCGCTTTGTACAGGGATATTTACATACTTTATAAGTTGATTCTTGGCACATCACTCATCTGGCTGCTTGACCTCTTCAGTCTACATGCCATTCATTTTGGGCAATATCCATTATGAACTCAAACTATCTTGTAGGCTCAGAAAGCATTATTCTCTTAAAAGCTAAGTATTAAAATTTGGTCCTCACTCAGCTATGCAAAGAGGACCTCATCTCTCAGCCATACCTGCTCCTGTTCAACTTGCAAAAGGAGTAGAGACCCATAGCCCTGGACTAATAAATTTAAAAGTCTAACATCATTTGACAACAAGGCAAAAGTGAGGACTGTAGATGCTGGAAACCAGAGTTAGATCAGAGTGGTGCTGGAAAAGCACAGCAGGTGAGGCAGCATCGAAGGAGCAGGAAAATCGACATTTCGGGCAAAAGCCCGAAACATTGCTTTTCCTGCTCCTCCGATGCTGCCTAACCTGCTGTGCTTTTCCAGCACCACTCTGATCTAAACCATCATTTGACAACAGGCAGAGCAAAAACATTTTTAATTCAAAGAGTCAGAATTCAAGAGTTGTTGACAGTACCAGAATGTCCCTTTAACATTGCATCTAAACAGCAAAGCTGAAGCATTCATGCCAGATTTTTTGGAAGCAGTCTGCTTTGAACTGCATCCTGCACTATCACAGGAAATCTGTGTACAGAGCATCTGACATACATTAACATATAATATGCCTGATTGCATCCTCTTCGAGTACAGCCACCTGAAAAGCCATATGGGAAATTGAGGAGCACTGCTATTCAGGTGCAAAACTGGGAATAAAGGATTTTCCTCTGCAGAATACAAAATGCCCATTTTTTTTCCCTTTTTAGTTGTTCCTTGGATATGATTCCACAAAAAAAGCCTTATGTTTAAAACAAAAATCTGAACTCATTGGCTAAATGGAAGCAGAAATCTTGAAACAGAATAAAAGACAGATGAAGTGGGTACAATATGGAATTCTAATGCATAATAAGAGAGGAAATGAGTATCATTTCTGCTGATAATGCAAAGCTCTGAAGAACCTACACAACATTTAACCTTAATACAATAAAATCAGCAGTTTTAGCTAGGATGCAGAAAAATGAATTGCACTGAACTTTTGAAATATTTAATTATTTCAAAGTACTGCTAAAACAATTCACAGATATTTTATGCTGTATTGCTAATTGCATAAATTAATATATTGGGAGAAAGTGGGAAAAATAGAAACAAAAATATTTTTTACTTAGATGGGAGAAGCAGTTAGAGCATTCAGAAAAAGTGGTCAGTGATTTCCTTCAAATATGGAATGTTGCACTTATATCTAGGTTCTCATGATCTAAGAATTAAAGCATTTGGAGAATTGGGCTGTTTCTTGGAAATAGGTTTTCAATTTATTCATTTAAATTAGCCAAATGTTAAAATAGTTTACAAGCTGTATATTAGAGATTGATTAAGAGAGTTGTGGGACAACTTTCAAAGCTTCAGATACAATAATTTCAATCTATACCAAAAGGCTATGCAATAAAATCATTAGACTGACACACATTATTTTGGCTAAGATTCATTTATCTTGAGTTTTATGGAGGGATTCTCTCTGTGTGGCCTGGCAGGTTTTCACATGCTATCACCTCAGACTCACTTCATTAACTACCCCATGGCAACAGCCTTGTCCGATGCTAGCCCAATTCTCCAAATCACAAAGGCCAAAAGTACTTGCCACAGCACGGATATCCAAAGATACCCAAGCATCTCTGGCACAAGTGCCATGTTTAAAAGGCTGTTGCACACCTGGACAAGCACTGGCATTCCGAAGACGCATGAATGGTTGCACACACTCCTAGAGGCCATGGCTAATAAGAGAAACTTGGTGTCGCGATTCATTGACTGGGACCTCCCTTGGTTGAAGTCCCTTTCTCAAGGATCACAGAAGGCTACAATACCATGGCCTCTAGGAGTGTGTGCAACCATTCATGCGTCTTCGGAATGCCAGTGCTTGTCCAGGTGTGCAACAGCCTTTCAGCCTACTGAGGTCTTCATTGTGCTATAAAATTACCTTCTTTTCTCCACGAGGGGAAGTGCTAGCATCTTCTCCTGCCTACCCCATACCCATTATCTCTGCTGCTATAAATCTCCCATCAAGGTTCATACTCTACCATTCTGGCTACTGCATGTAACATCTTCCTTCAGCCATTCTCATTTACCCCAACCCCTCCATACTACTAACCTTGCATAGCTTTTCCTCTGTCTACTCATTCACTTAGGACACCTCACCACTTCTGTGCCACCCACTTTCATTTCATTCAATCCTTCCCTTTGGCTCGATAAGGGAGAAAACTGCCCAAAATAAGGCTGAAAGTGCAAAGGTGGGTGGGGTGCCTAGCATCTGCTTCCACACATGCTATGAGGAAAAGATCTTGCCCTGTCTGGAGAAGACCAGGACAGATCCTGCAGAGTTGCCAAAACACCCATGTCTGGCTGGCAATGTTAATGTACTACAATTTTCACAATAAGCCCACTGTCAGTGTTGTTTTCAGCCTGACAATTCTAACCCTCAATGACAATGCTTTCCCTTTTTAATGTTCAGAGGCATAATCATTGTCTTGGCAGTTAGAGGGTGACACCACAACACATAGCTTCTTAGAGGTACTGGAAGAGAAGTACAGATGCTGAAGAAGCAGCACTGAGAAGGTTGCCTCATATACCTTAAATATTGCTACCTCACCGACTATTTTATCTAGATTAGAATTGGGAGCATCTGCTGATGAACACATCACTGTCACCTCTTCTCAGCTGGATAAAGAAGAAACGTTCTGGGCCTCTGGCATATGCAGGACTGCCAGAGACCAGGCACCTTCTCAGCCCCAGGAAAAATTAGGGACTTCATCAAAATGCGCAAGCAGATGTTGGAGCACCAAGCAATGGACATCATGGTGCACAGTAGCAGGATTGTTCTAATGCTATGGAGACTCTGTTGCCTCAGGCATGCAAATTTTTGGCTACCTTTTCAGACGGGTTGACAGCTGCCGTGGAATGCAATGTCCAGCCACAGTGGCACAGTGGTGAGCACTGCTGTCTCACAGCACCAGAGACCTGGGTTCAATTCACACCTCAGGCAACTGTCTGTGTGGAGTTTGCACATTCTCCCCGTGTCTGCGTGGGTTTCCTCCGGGTTCTCCGGTTTCCTCCCACAGTCCAAAAATGTGCAGATTAGGTGTATTGGCCACGCTAAATTGCCCGTAGTGTTAGGTGAAGGGGTAAATGTAGGGGAATGAGTCTGGGTGGGTTGCTCTTTGGAGGGTCGGTGTGGACTTGTTGGACCAAAGGGCCTGTTTCCACACTGTAAGTAATCTAATTTATCTAAACCCTCTGGATATGCAAATGAACTTGCACTCCATTACCCTAATAATTGGTGTTCAGCACCCATAGCAAGGTAACAGTGGGGCAGGGAACACTGAGCTCATTCCAACTTCACTGCTTCACAAGGAACAGGACACTGCCAGTTGGCATACAGCAGGAGGAGGAATCACATACAAGTCATCCTAGAAGTCTCCTTTCAGGACACCTCATAAGTGGCCAGACGTCGACCTACACCTGGCTGTCACCTTCAACACTCAAACCCAGGCTGAGGAATATTCATCTGTCTCTGGGCAGAATATACTTAAGACACATGTGCCCTCTAAACAAAAACATCCCCAGGATCGCCTGAGCAGAACACCAAGGCCAGTGGCTTCCAATGGACTGCAGGCTCTCTCCACTGCAGCTGCAGAAGCTGGAACTGCAATGAGATGTGGTGGGAGGGAAAGGAAGAAGAAAAAACTTTTAAAGGAATATTGCTGGAATGGAAGACACTTCATTGTTTATTATTGCTCATGTTTGTAAATATATGAGGTAAAAACAATGACTGCAGATGCTGGAAACCAGATTCTGGATTAGTGGTGCTGGAAGAGCACAACAGTTCAGGCAGCATCCAAGGAGCTTCGAAATCGACGTTTTGGGCAAAAGCCCTTCATCAGGAATAAAGGCAGTGAGCCTGAAGCGTGGAGAGATAAACTAGAGGAGGGTGGGGGTGGGGAGAAAGTAGCATAGAGTACAATGAGTGAGTGGGGGAGGGGATGAAGATGATAGGTCAGGGAGGAGGGGGTGGAGTGGATAGGTGGAAAAGGAGATAGGCAGGTAGGATAAGTCCGGACAAGTCATGGGGACACTGCTGAGCTGGAAGTTTGGAACTAGGGTGAGGTGGGGGAAGGGGAAATGAGGAAGCTGTTGAAGTCCACATTGATGCCCTGGGGTTGAAGTGTTCCGAGGCGGAAGATGAGGCGTTCTTCCTCCAGGCGTCTGGTGGTGAGGGAGTGGCGGTGAAGGAGGCCCAGGACCTCCATGTCCTCGGCAGAGTGGGAGGGGGAGTTGAAATGTTGGGCCACGGGGCGGTGTGGTTGATTGGTGCGGGTGTCCCGGAGATGTTCCCTAAAGCGCTCTGCTAGGAGGCGCCCAGTCTCCCCAATGTAGAGGAGACCGCATCGGGAGCAACGGATACAATAAATGATATTAGTGGATGTGCAAGTAAAACTTTGATGGATGTGGAAGGCTCCTTTAGAGGTGAGGGAGGAGGTGTGGGCGCAGGTTTTACAGTTCCTGCGGTGGCAGGGGAAAGTGCCAGGATGGCACTTATTGTAAATATATGCTCATTGTCCAACAGAATCTGCTTGTTCCAATCTGATACGTATGTGGATCATATGAAGGACCTCTGCGTACATCACATCATCCTTCCCCACTTCTGCCACCTCCAAACAAACTCCACCACCAAAGGTATACTTCCCTCCCCACCCCAGTCCTTCCGCAACTCCCTGGTCAGGTCCACGCCCCCACCACACTCCTATCACCTTTCCCTGCCACCGTAGGAAGTGAAAAACCTGCGCCCCCACCACTCCCCTCATCTCCGTCTAAGGCACCAAGGGATCCTTCCATATCCGTCAGCAATTTACCCGTACCTCTACCAATGTCATCTACTGCATCCATTGCACCTGATGTGGTCTCCGCTACATCGGGGAGACAGGATGCCTTCTTGCGATCGTTTCAAGAATTTCGCTAGGACACCCGCACCACCAACCCCACCACCCCATAACTAAACACTTCAACTTCCCTTCCCACTCCGTCAAGGACATACAGGTCCTGGGCCTCCTCCACTGCCAAATCGTTACCATCCAATGCCTGGAGGAATATTCCGCCTTGGGACTTTGCAACCCCAGGGGTAAATGTGGAATTCAACAGCTTCCTCATTTCTCCTCCCCCACATTATTCCAGTCCCAAGCCTCCAACTCAGCATGGCCCTCCTGACCTGTCTATCACTTGCCCCCCCCCGACCTATCACCTTCTCCCTCACCTCATTCCTGATGAAGGGCTCTTGCCCGA
Source organism: Chiloscyllium plagiosum (assembly GCF_037043375.1). NCBI lineage: Eukaryota > Metazoa > Chordata > Chondrichthyes > Orectolobiformes > Hemiscylliidae > Chiloscyllium > Chiloscyllium plagiosum. The sequence goes on along the minus strand of NW_028270141.1, from coordinate 28,259,713 downwards.
AAGTTGATTCTCCAGCTACTCGGATGCTGCCCGATTGGAACTGTTAGTCTAGCCCAATCAGGGAACCCTGAATGACAGATAAAAAGGGGAGCGTCAGAAATTCCGACACTCTGACAGCTGGCTCTGAGGGAGCTGGACAAATGCCAAGGACCTTCCACATGCAAATAAACACACGTATCTTGGTGACAGGATACCGGCTTCTGTGGAGTTATTTAAAGACCCCAACTATAAAACGCCCTTGGTTACATTGCCCAAAATTGATACAAGATTGATCCTCATCTTATTCAATATTTTGACCTCTGTCCTCATAGAAATGATCTTAGTATGGTGCAGTGAATTTTCTCCTCATCCATAGTTTACCTTCAGTGGCACTTACGATAATTATTCAAAATACTCAAAATGGTCTGATCACAGGATTTCCAACAAGATCAGGATGTCAGTAATGTAGGAGTGAAAGATCCACTGTTTCATCGATTCAGACACTGTGGAAGCAATTTTATAATCTATCTTATTCAATTTTCATTCAGTCAAAGGAGAAAAATCTGCTAGTTTGTAAGATGGAAACAATTCTTTTAAGTCTTAATTCTGTTTTTTGACCCATTTTGCGACAAGTGTTTTTTTTTATTCACAGTTTGTTTAAAACAGTCTTCTGTTCTTCATTTTGGCACAGAATTTGAATATGGCAGTCGGAGGACGAGTGGGGTGAATATGAAACCAACAGAATGTTTTCAGTAAAATTCATATATAAAATTTATATATAAATCTATTACATTTTTCAGTGAAGAACAACCTGCCATCAGGTTTCTTATTGAATTCTGAGTTAAACTATGTTACATATAATTCATCTTCTACTCATTATTCTATACAGGTATATCTAATTGACCCATGAATGCTTTGTTCACATCACTTAACTGTTTCCATCAAATTTTATACATGGGAACCTAGCCTTCACCAATTAATTTATGAGAAATGTGTGTGATTGGCAACTGATACAGAACACAACCTCTGCTTTCTTAAATAGAGGTTCTTGTATTTACAATTTTCTGCTTTCTTTAGCAAGCCAACCAGAGTTCAAACTGTCCAATTCACTTGTGATAAATAATCTGTGAATCTCACTATCTTGAGAGTCTCACACACAGAGGTCAAATGAAACTAATTGAGATTCTTGGTTTGGAATTTGGTATATCAGGTGATATGGACATAGGTCCAAAGATAATAAGTTCTTGGATTTTGGGCAACATCAATACTTGTAGCAAATATTACGATGGTGTGGGGTGGGGGTGGGATCTGTAAACACAGTGCTTTTTACTGAGTATAAATTGCTGCTTGGTTACTTTGGCTTGTAAAACATTATCAAAATCTCTAGAGGTTTAACTGTTTTATTTCTTTTGCCAAAGATGTCAGAATTCTCATACAGCATTCTTGACAGTGGGCATAAACATCAGCTGTGAAGGGAAACAAACATCTTTGCTGAATAAACATTAAAGGAAACTCAAAGCAGAATTTACATTTTTTCATTCATTGTGTCATGAGAGTCTAATTATTTTGTGTATTTTCCAAAAAAGAACCATTTAAACTCTTTAAATAGACACAAGGCGGCTAAAAGGATGGTAACAAGAGTCAAATAATTGTCCATTTTTGATTCCCTTCAGCAAAAAAGGAAAACATACATTGACCCATCAACCACAAAAGAAAAAAATTAGAATATGCTCAAACTTTGAAAAACGAAAGGGCCTCCTCAAAATGTGAGAATTCAAAACTGAAAAAAAAGGTTTTAAGGAAACCCACAAGGAACTCCAGTATAACTGACTTTGCTTTGTAAAAGAATGATAAAATTAACATAACCATCTTAAGTTTTGATCAGTATGTGATACACTGAGACACAATTTTAAACAGAACACTAAGTATTGCTGCATAGAACCAGGCTATCAAGGGCCACAAACCACAGTGCCATAAAGCAAAATAACATGAACATTTATTCTATCCAGGAATTAGTTCTGTTCAGTCCACCTGTAAGAGAAGCCTCCAATAATTCAATTATTGTAAATCATTACAACTGCTTAATTGGAAAGGTTTTCTTCACCTTGCAATTTAGAAAGGGAATGTTTAAGCAAGTAATTTGTCTGCAATGATAACTATCTGGTCTTAGTCCTATCTTATTAGTATCTTGTATCTATATCTACACTGAATATTTGTATCTGCATTTTATCTAACACATTTTTAACTTGGTAACTTCCAGTAAACTAACCCTGATCTTGTTTAAACCTAAAGCTTTGCTGCTATCTATAATTTAGGACATTCCAAGAAATTAAAAAGGAGAAAAAATAGCTACATAAAATTGCACCTCAGGAACCACTTTGCGAACATGTTTGGTGCGGTCATGACATGGTGATTAGCATGTTTTGTGAATTTTTTGAATTAAATTAAACACAGATGATGATTCCTTCCCTTGGAACTTTTCTTTCTTGTTGAACAATGCATTCTTAAATATCCCCTTGAATCTCTGCAACTGCATCTCTCCTGGTCTATCCATGAACTTAATTTACCAGTTTACTCCCATAATTATCTCCATAACTTTTTGACAAGCTCCCATTATTTTGGTCACTGTTAAGAAGTCTGCACACTACTCCCACAAGTTACTTCTTGCCTTAATCATTTTTAATCTTAATGCACATATCTTGGATTTCTGAATTTAGGTTATACCTCTATTTTCCCAATAAAATAACTGATTAACAGAGCCATCTCTTCACCACTTCTTAGCTTACTGCTCTTCGTAAAAGTCATCTACCTTTTGATAGTCAGGTCCCCATCTTTGTCCTCCTGCAGCCATGTCTCTGTGATTGCTATTAGATCCAGCAACACCCAAGCAGCTAGATACCATCCACGATAAAACAGCACACTTGATTGGGACTCCATCCAATACCTTCAACATCCATTTACTTCACTATAGATGAGCAGTGGCAGTAGGACATACCATCTTTAAGATGTTCTGCAGTAACTCATTAAGGTTCATTGGATAATACTTTCTAAACCTGTGACCTCTACCACCTGGAAGGATATGGGCAGCAGATGCACAGAAACACCACGACCTGCAAGACCCCCCACACGCCCCATGTCATCTACTTTGGGGGAAATTGGGGATAGGCAATAAAAATGCAGACATCACTACCATGGCCCACATCCCATGAACAAATGAAATATATTGAACTTTCATAAGACTATGGACCTAGAGCAGGAAAGTGAGATTAGTGTGGATATAAGAGTATTTTTGGCAGTACAGACTCAATGGGCCAAAGGGCCTCTTCTGCACTGTATGATTCTATGGCATACCCACTCATTTAGTGAAATGCTTCCACCAGTTTACAAGTGTGTTTTATTATTTCTGGAGAATTAGCTAGAATTGGTAATATTTTGGTATGAGTAAGGTCACTGACTGAAAGGACAGAAAACCTAACTTCACACAATTCCAAAGGTAAAATTAGTCTAATTCATTAAATGATTGTTGTGAAAAATTGTAATGCTTGTTGGAGAACAGCAAAGCAGATTTTTGGCACTGGTCAAGGCAGTCATGTCACAATTTCATAGATAATGTGGAAAAATCAGTTCCACTATAATGTAAGGTGTGAACTATTAACTTCACTGTTATTAAGACAGGAATAGAACTATGAACCTTGATAATCCAACTGCTTCTTTGTCTCATCAACCAGAATTATGTGACTTACACTAGAACATAAACAACATGTTATCAGCAAGAAATCCCAAAGATAAATGCCAAAAATTACAAAGCAGAATCCTTGCAATCAATCAAAATAATGCTCATGGAAACCAATTATTTGGCTGCCGACTGGTTTGCACAAAATGGTTAAACTGCAGTGATCCCAAACTCAAAATCCATATACGTCTGTTAATGCTAATGGTTAGATTCAAATGGAAAAAAAAAATTAAATGTTTTAATTCAACAGGTCCTTATTGATTAAAATAATTTGGTCAAAAGAATAATATGATTCTGTTGCTAAATTTTCTCATGTAAACCATAATTTAAAATTAACAGCCTTTAAATGGTAAATGGGGAATTTGCTATTACCATCACATGACTTAGGAGGAGGAGTTAGCCTTATGGCCCCTTGAACTAGTTCCCCTATTCAATAAGATCATGGCTGATATTGTTATGGGCTCAACTCCACAATCTAATTCAACCAACATCTTTTAGTCCTAAAACTTTACTTGAAAGGATTTCTGATCCAATATCGACTTTAGAATATCATTTCCATCTAGAAAGATGGAAACATGATATAGCAGATACATGGGAACACCAACACCTGCAAATTCCTTTCCAACTCATTCATCATCCTGACTTGGAAATATATCGTCTTTCCTTCACTGTCACTGGGTCAAAACCTTGGAATTCCCTCCCTAACGGGATTATAGGTCAATTGACAGCTCGTGAACTGTAGCAGTTTAAGAAGGCAGCTCATCACCACCTCCTGAAGGGCACCTACGATGGGTAATAAATGCTGGCCAGCCAGCAATACCCATGTCCCAAAAATGAACAAAAAAAATTAAATGTAATATAATTAGAAGTCAACAGCAGTTGGAAAGATTGTTCAAATTTTAATTTACATTAGCATATAAAAGTATAACCCATCTTTTACATGCCTAACTGAAAAGAGTACTGGTGGTGCAAGATTAGTTATTTCTATAAGTAATTACAGAAAGTCAATGTAGTTGTTAAACTTTCTGTCACTGAACTTTGTAAAACATCAAGTTGTCAAAATAGAACTGCATGTCTTCAAGATGCAGTTTTATAGCACCTTTCATAACCTCAGGATGCCCTGAAGTGCTTTGCAACTAAGCAAATATAGTATTTTGATTATAGTGTAGTCGCTATTGAATTGTAGAATAGACTACTGCCAATTTATTTTATGCGAGGTTCCAAATGCTGCATGAGACATTGATTAAGGAAACAATATTAGACAAGGCAACACAGTCCCATGAACTTCAAACAATGCTGTGAAATCTTTTACTTTCAATTAAGAGGACCGATGTGGCTTTGATGTAACGTCTGAAAGACAGCGCTTCCCAAAACAGAACTGGAGAATCAGTGTAGAGTGTGTGCTCAAATGTTTGGTCTCTGGAGCGTAACCTGAATTGGCTAACACAACAGTGCTACCACTGATCCATAATTAACACTTTTGGGGGCAACATCTGCTCAGAAGTACACATTTGAATCCAATAGAAATTAAATTGAATGAGCAAAACATTAAAATTACAAGAATTTAAAATACTTAAACTTGCAGTATTATTGTTCAATAACAAATCTATTAAAATCTTATCTGGAAGACAGAATATACTGATTATATTCAAAATCACAAATTATTCCAAGAAGTATGTACAGCATAAATGAAGAGCTCAAAACGATTAAACTTCATCAGGATTATGACCCCTGAAAACAGCTGATACAAAAAAAAAGGAAATCACTGAAATAGCCCAAGAACAGGAAAATATTAAAAAGGCATATAAAGTAGTAAAAACCATCAGTACTAACAGAAAACAAGCTCTGCAGCTTATTTGCTGAATACATTTGTAGCAGCTTTAAAATGAGATGAGAACAATCTTAATTATGTAACTTTTAAAACAGTGCAATTTGAGCCTGCTTAAAAAGGTAAGGCTGTCAATCATATAGGAGAAATGCTTCCCTATAGTTTACTTATTTGAAGCAAATACAGTGGCTGAAACTTGATTAAAACTAGTTTTAAAAATTTTAAATAGCTGACGAGTCTGTATTTATCAATGTATAAACACAACGAAGAGCAGTCTCCCGGTCACTTATTAGCAAAACAAAACAAGAATGAAGATAAGTTCCTTTACCAAATTTGGTGAACGCCTAAAGAAAACATGAAGTTACTGAGGCAAGAAGTCAATTTTTAAATGCTAGAATGTTTATAAGTTCAATTCAGAGGTTTCTGCTGTCCTTTAAGTACATTTTGAAAACAAATTCAAAGAATAGCACCAACAAAATCTGATATACATTTAAAAATTTATGGCAAAATCAGAATTTAAGTGTGTATGATAGATGGCGCTTTAAGGCTCAATTTGTTTGTGCTTGATGAGGATTGCACACTTACAAAGGTGGTTTAGATTCTGATATGCTTAATTTACTTAAGTTACAAACAGAACTCAATAAATTACATGCACCCACATGCTTCTAGTACGGAGAGCATAAAACTGAAAAAAGTGAATGATATTAAAATGGACACAAAGCAACATTAACGATATAGAAATTTTAAGAACTGCAAAGGACATTGACAATTGCACCTATGAAAGGAGAAATATGAAATGTGGACATCAAATATACCTGGATCATGTACAATCTAGTTACAATACAAGGATAATCTTTATTTGCACTGCATTTTTTGAGAAGAAATACAAGGGGCAAGGTTTGTTAAAAATGTATGATTTGACTTTAACAGAAAAGAAAAATGCTACCTGTTATGAGTGCAATATTATGCAAACAAGGTTTTAAAAATAGCAACTTACCTCAATTCCAATCTCAAAACCCCCACCAAGTCCAGCAATGCCGATTGCTGAAGGAGCAGACCACCCTGTATGAACCAAATATAAACTCAAACATTTTAGTCAGGAGTAAGGTAAAGTAATGATTGTTTGAGCTAAAAGAAGTAATTTTATGTTACTCATTTTCAATCCTGAAGCAATTTGCCTGAGTCAGCTTTGGGATTCAGATCTAAAAAATTCATCCAGTAACTAGTCCAATGCTAAAACTACATTTAAGCAACTTTATTGCTGAAGTGCTGAAACCATGTATCAATACCATTATAAAGATCATTATAAAGCAGAGGAACAATTTTGCTGTCTATAAAAATGTGAGAAGTCAGATAACACTAGGTTATTGGCCAGCAGATTTATTTGAAATCACCAGCTTTCGTTGTACCGCTCCTTCACCTGATGAAGGAGCAGCGCTCCGAAAGCTTGTGATTTCAAATAAACTTGTTGGATTATTATAACCTGGTATCATGTGGCTTCTGACTTTGTCCACCCCAGTGCAACACTAGCAACTTCAGGTTATAAAAATGTGAGAAGTATTTCAGATATATAGTACAAACTGAAACACTGGCCTTTGGCCATCTTTCCCACTTAATATTTATCTTAAATGCCAACGTCAGTTACTGGGCAGTGGGATGAAATTATGGTTGTTATTTCCTGTTTAAATTGAAAACCAGACTCTGAAAGGAAGCAAACCTTTTTTTGACTAACTAACATTTTATTTAAAAAGGAAGCTTTACACATGCACAGAATGCATTTGAGTTTCAAAGTACAAGTTGCATCACCTCTGGGTGAGGGGCCTGATGACTGGAGGGTGGCTAACGTTGTACCTTTGTTTTTAGAAAGGGTGTAAGGAGAAACCAGGGAACTATAGACCTGTGAGTCTGACCTTGGTTTTGGGTAAATTGCTGGAGGTGATTACAAAAACTAGGATTTATGGATGTGAAGAGAGGCAATAATTAATTAGGGATAGTCAGCATGGTTTTCTGTGAGGAAAACGGTGTCTCACAAGCTTGATTGAGTTTTTTGAGGAAATTAGACATTGTTTATTTGGATTTTAGTAAAGTCTTTGACAAGGTTCCGCATGGTGGACTAATAAGTAAAGTTAGGTCACATGGGATTCAGAGTGAGCTTGACAATTGGAAACATAATTGGCTTAATGGCAAGAGACAGGGAATAATGGTGGAGATTTATTTTTCAGACTGGAGGCCTGTCATCAATGGCGTTCCACAGGGATCGGTTCTGGGTTGTCTTTTGTTTGTCATTTATATAAATGATTTGGATGAGAATATAGAAGGCATAGTTAGTAAGTTTGCAGATGATATCAAAGTTGGTGGCATTGTAGACAGTAAAGAAGGTTTTCTAAGATTACAAAGGGATCTTGATCAAATGGGTCCATGGGCTGAAAAATGGCAGATGGAGTTCAATCTGTATAAATAGAACAGAGAACATAGAACAATCCAGCACAGAACAGGCCCTTCGGCCCACGATGTTGTGCCGAACATTTGTCCTAGCTTAAGCACCCATCCATGTACCTATCCAATTGCCGCTTAAAGGTCACCAAAGATTCTGATTCTACCACTCCCACAGGCAGCACATTCCATGCCCCCACCACTCTCTGGGTAAAGAACCCACCCCTGACCTTAAATTTATGTCACCTTGTAACATTCTGTTGTACCCGGGGAAAAAGTTTCTGACTGTCTACTCTATCTATTCCTCTGATCATCTTATAAACCTCTATCAAGTCACCCCTCATCCTTCGCCGTTCCAACGAGAAAAGGCCGAGCACTCTCAACCTATCCTCGTACGACCTATTCTCCATTCCAGACAACATCCTGGTAAATCTTCTCTCCAAAGCTTCCACATCTTTCCTAAAGTGAGGTGACCAGAACTGCACACAGTACTTCAAATGTGGCCTAACCAAAGTCCTGTACAGTTGCAACATCACTTCACGACTCTTGAATTCAATCCCTCTGCTAATGAACGCTAATACACTATAGGCCTTCTTACAAGCTCTATCCACCTGAGTGGCAACTTTCAAAGATCTATGAACATAGACCCCAAGATCCTTCTGCTCCTTCACCTTACTAAGAACCCTACTGTTAACCCTGTATTCCGCATTCTTATTTGTCTTTCCAGAATGGACAACCTCACACTTGGCAGGGTTGAACTCCATCTGCCACTCTTCAGCCCAGCTCTGCATCATATCTAAATCCCTTTGCAGCCGACAACAGCCCTCCTCACTATCCACAACTCTACCAATCTTCGTATCATCTGCAAATTTACTGACCCACCCTTCGACTCCCTCATCCAAGTCATTAATAAAAATTACAAACAGCAGAGGACCCAGAACTGATCCCTGCGGAACTCCACTTGTAACTGGGCTCCAGGCTGAATATTTACCATCTACCACCACTCTCTGACTTCGACCGGTTAGCCAGTTTTCTATCCAATTAGCCAAATTTCCCTCTATCCCATGCCTCCTGACTTTCCGCATAAACCTAACATGGGGAATTTTATCAAATGCCTTACTAAAATCCATGCTGAAAATGTGTTGCTGGAAAAGCACAGCAGGTCAGGCAGCATCCAGGGAACAGGAGAATCGACGTTTCGGGCATAAGCCTGAGGAAGGGCTTATGCCCGAAACGTCGATTCTCCTGTTCCCTGGATGCTGCCTGACCTGTGCTTTTCCAGCAACACATTTTCAGCTCTGATCTCCAGCATCTGCAGACCTCACTTTCTTCCCTTACTAAAATCCATGTATACTACATCCACTGCTCTACCCTCATCCACATGCTTGGTCACCTCCTCAAAGAATTCAATAAGACTTGTAAGGCAAGACCTACCCTTCACAAATCCGTGCTGGCTGTCCTTAATCAAGCAGTGTCTTTCCAGATACTCATAAATCCTATCCCTCAGTACCCTTTCCATTACTTTGCCTACCACCGAAGTAAGACTAACTGGCCTGTAATTCCCGGGGTTATCCGTATTGCCTCTCGTTCGTAAATACTGAAGAAAAGTACTCATTCAAGACCTCTCCTATCTCTTCCGACTCAATACACAGTCTCCCACTACTGTCCTTGATCAGACCTACCCTCGTTCTCGTCATTCTCATGTTTCTCACATGCGCATAAAATGCCTTTGGGTTATCCTTGATCCTATCCGCCAAAGATTTTTCATGCCCTCTCTTAGCTCTCCTAATCCCTTTCTTCAGGTCCCTTCTGGCTATCCTGTATCCCTCCACTGCTCTGTCTGAACCCTGTTTCCTCAACCTTATGTAAGCCTCCTTCTTCCTCTTTACAAGACATTCAACCTCCCTCGTCAACCAAGGTTCCCTCACACGACCATTTCTTTCCTGCCTGACAGGTACATACATATCAAGGACACGTCGTATTTGTTCATTGAAAAAGTTCCAAATATCCACGACATCCTTCCCTGACAGCCTATGCTCCCAACTTATGCTCCTCAGCTCCTGTCTTACAGCATCGTAATTACCCTTCCCCCAATAGTAAAACCTACCCTGTTGCACGCACCTATCTCTCTCCATAACCAAGGTGAAAGTCACAGAATTGTGGTCACCATCACCAAAATGTTCACCCACTAACAAGCCCATCACTTGTCCCGGTTCATTACCGAGTACCAAATCCAATATGGCCTCCCCTCTGGTCGGACAATCTACATACTGGGTTAGAAAAGCTTCTTGGACACACTGCGCAAACACCGCCACATCCAATCTACTTGATTTAAAGAGCTTCCAATCAATATTTCGGAAGTTGAAATTGCCCATGACTACTACCCTGTGGCGTCTGCATCTTTCCAAAATCTGTTTCCCAATCTGTTTCTCCACATCTCTGCTGCTATTGGGGGGCCTATAGTAAGCACCCAACAAGGTGACTGCACCTTTCCTATTTCTGACTTCAGCCCATACTACCCCCTCAAACTGTCTTTCTGCAGCCGTTATACCATTTCTAATTAGCAACTCCACCCCCCCTCCTTTTTTACCACCCTCCCTAACCTTACTGAAACATCTGTAACCAGGAACCTCCAACAACCATTCCTGTCCCTCTTCTATCCATGTTTCCGTGATGGCCACAACATCGTAGTCCCAGGTACCGATCCACGCCTTAAGATCACCCACCTTATTTCTGATACTCCTTGCGTTTAAGTATACGCACTTGAACCCATCTCTGTGTCCGCAAGTATTCCCTGTCAGTGCTACCTTCTTCACAGCCTCCCTACATTCTTGGACATCCTGACAAACAGCTAGCCTACTTGCTGGACTACAAGTCCGGATCCCATCCCTCTGCCAAATTAGTTTAAAGCCCCCCGAAGAGTGCTAGCAAACCTACCCCCCAGGATATTGGTGCCCTTCTGGTTCAGGTGCAACCCGTCCTGCTTGTACAGGTCCCACCTTCCCCAGAATGCAGTCCAATTGTCCAAATACCTGAAGCCCTCCCTCCTACACCATTCGTGCAGCCACGTGTTCAACTGCACTCTCTCCCTATTCCTTGCCTCACTGTCTGGGCATCAACCCAGAGATGACGACTCTGTCCGTCCTAGCTTTTAGCTTCCAGCCTAACTCCCTGAGCTCTTGAATGACCTCCGCACCCCTCTTCCTACCTATGTCGTTGGTGCCAACGTGCACCACAACTTCTGGCTGCACACCCTCCCCCTTAAGGATTCTTGAGATACGGTCCGAGACGTCTCGGACCCTGGCACCTGGGAGGCAACAAACCATCCGAGAACCGCCACAGAACCGCCTGTCCGTCCCTCTAACTAGAGAGTCTCCTATAACTAGCGCTCTCCTCCTCTCCCCCCTTCCCTTCGGAGTCTCAGAGCCAGACCTCGCACCACAGACCCGGTCACTGCAGCTTACCCCTGCTAGGCCGCCCCCCCCAACAGTATCCAAAGCGGTATACTTATTGTTTAGGGGAACGACCACAGGGGATCCCTGCACTGCCTGCTTCCTCCCCTTCCCACCTCTAACTGTTACCCAGCTACCTCTGTTCTCTGGTGTAGCTATGTCCCTGTAGCTTCTATCTATCACCCTCTCAGCCTCTCGAATAATCCTCAGTTCATCCAACTCCAGGTCCAGTTCCCTAACTCGTTCTGTGAGGAGCAGGATCTGACTGCAGTTCCTGCAGATGAAGTCGGCAGGAGTATCGGTGGTCACCCCTACCTCGAACATCCTGCCAGAGGAACATTCCACTGCCTGCGCTGCCATTACTCTACACCTCCTCTCCAAAACAAGAACACTGAGTAGCTTACCTGTGGACTTTAAAATTAGGTTAGAAGAGGCATTTCATTTTGGTATTACAAATAAGGGTAGGACTTACATAATTAATGGCAGGGCCTTGGGTAATGCTGTAGAACAGAGGGACCTCAGGGTGAAGGTCCATAATTCTTTGACGTTTGCATCAGATACGGACAGAATGGTGAAAGAGGCATTTAATACACCTGCTTTCATTGCTCAGTCCTCTCGGTGTAGGACTTGGGAAGTCATGTTGAGGTTGTATAGGACATTGGTGAGGCCTCTTCTGGAATACTGTGCCTAGTTCTGGTTGCCCAGTTTTAGAAAGGATATTATCAAGCTGGAGAGGGTTCAGAAGAGATTTACCAGGATGTTGCTGGGTATGGAAGGTTTGAGTTATAAAGAAAGGCTGGATAGGCTGGGACTTTTTCCACTAGAGTGTCAGAGATTGTGAGGTGACGTGATAAGATGTTTATAAAATAATGAGACAGATAGGTAGAGTTAATGATAGTTATCCTTTCCCTAGAATGGGGTTTTCAAGATTAGGGTGCAATAATTTAAGGTGAGAGGACAGAGATTTAAAAAAGACATGGGGGCAGATTTTTTTTTTAAGACAGCGTGGGTTCACCTGTGGAATGAACTTCCAGAGCGAGTGGTGGATATGGAAATAATTACAATATTTAAAAGATATTGGGATAGATACATGAATAGGAAAGGTTTGGAAGAATATGGGTCAGGAGCAGGAATGTGGGACTAGTTTAGGTTGGGATTATGCTCGGCTTGGACTGGTTAGACTGAAGGATCTGTTTCCATGCTGTATCACTATAGGACTCTAAGTGTGAAAAAAATGAGTCCTGGTATAATGCAATTCAACATTGGACATGTGACTACTCCACCAAAGACTGCCAAATTCGTTATGAACAATGATCTCAGATAGCAGCAATGCTACTGCACTCATACTGCTGTTCAACAAAAGATAAACCTTAACAACGAGATAGAAGGTTGTTAAACTACTGCTTTGGCATTCCTCATTAGAACTATGAGTCAACATCAAAACTGGAAGGTGATGATAAAATAATGTTCCAAACTGCAGTATTCTCTCAGACAACCAGATTGGTGGGACTAAGTACATATGTTGGATATTATTGTTGTGGTTCTGTTCGCCAAGCTGGGAATTTGTGTTGCAGACATTTCGTCCCCTGTCTAGGTGCCATCCTCAGTGAAGCGCTTCTGTGATCTTTCCTCTGGCATTTGTAGTGGTTTGAATCTGCCACTTCCGGTTGTCAGTTCCAGCTGTCCGTTGCAGTGGTCGGTATATTGGGTCCAGGTCGATGTGCTTATTGATTGAATCTGTGGATGAGTGCCATGCCTCTAGGAATTCCCTGGCTGTTCTCTGTTTGGCTTGTCCTATAATAATAGTGTTGTCCCAGTCGAATTCATGTTGCTTGTCATCTGCATGTGTGGCTACTAAGGATAGCTGGTCGTGTCGTTTCGTGGCGAGTTGGTGTTCATGGATGCAGATCGTTAGCTGTCTTCCTGTTTGTCCTCTGTAGTGTTTTGTGCAGTCCTTGCATGGGATTTTGTACACTACATTGGTTTTGCTCATGCTGGGTATCGGGTCCTTCGTTCTGGTGAGTTGTTGTCACTCAGCCACTCTCAGACAACAACTCACCCAGAATGAAGGACCCAATACCCAGCATCAGCAAAACCAACGTAGTGTACAAAATCCCATGCAAGGACTGCACAAAACACTACATAGGACAAACAGGAAGACAGCTAACGATCCGCATCCATGAACATCAACTAGCCACAAAAAACACGACCAGCTATCCTTAGTAGCCACACACGCAGATGACAAGCAACATGAATTCAACTGGGACAACACTATTATTGGACAAGCCAAACAGAGAACAGCCAGGGAATTCCTAGAGGCATGGCACTCATCCACAGATTCAATCAATAAGCACATCGACCTGGACCCAATATACTGACCACTGCAACGGACAGTTGGAACTGACAACCGGAAGTGGCAGATTCAAACCACTACAAATGCCGGAGGAAAGATCACAGAAGCGCTTCACAGTAGGCTCCCAAGCACTGAGGATGTCACCTAGACAGGGGACGAAACGTCTGCAACACAAATTCCCAGCTCGGCGAACAGAACCACAACGAGCACCCGAGCTACAAATCTTCTCACAAACTTTGGATATTTTTCTAGGCCTGGCATTATGACAACAGTATTAAATTTTATTATGTGTTTAAAAACACAGCCGTACTTTATCAGTGGATGTTGCAGTCATTTTTCTTATTAAAAGATGAACAAAATCATATGTATTTTAAAATAAAAAGCATTATCTTTTTCTTACTTCCATCTGGCAGGCGACTCAATACAATTCCACTGCCTCCACGAGCAGTTACTAAAAATCCAGCTTTAATCACCGAGATGATTGCAAGTCCTTGTGCTTTAGCTATCACGTGAGCTTTAAAATGAGCAGAAAATAAAGTGTGAACGAATAAATATATTACATCATAAAATAAATGACAACTTTAACAAATCTATTTCTTGAATAATTGTTAAACCCATCGTGTAAGCACTCACATCCTTTAGGAACTCAAGGATTAAGAGCAAAAGTTGACTACATAACAGAGAAAGATCCTTGAATTAATAGATAATTCACAACAGTCTCTTTCCATCTTGAGAACTGAGGGTGAAGCAGAACAAAAATTGTGAACGTATTTATTTTCCGGCGTTCTTTAAAATATTTTGCTTCTTATTCTTTCGAGAGAATATGGGCACCACTGGCTAGTCCAACCATTATTGCCTATCACTAATAAATCTGGAGAAAGTTTTGGCGAGCTGCCTTCTTGAACTACTGAAGTCATGAGGGTGTAGGAACACCCACAGTGCTGTCAGGAGGGGAATTCTAGGATTTTAGCCCAGTAACAGCAAGGAACAGTGATATATTTCCAAGTCAGGATGATGGGGGAGTCAGAGGGAAGCTTGCAGATGGTTGTGTTTCCATGTATCCACTATACTTGTCATTCTAGGTGTTACAGCATGAAGGTTTGGAAAGTGCTGTCAAAGGAGCTTTGGTGAGTTACTGCAGTACATCTTTCAGATGATGCACTTGCTATCACTGTGCATCAATATTCCAGGGTAATTCATGTGAATTTTGAAGGCGGTGGATGGAGTGCCAATTCAAACAAGCTGCTTAATCCTGGTTGGTGTGAAGTTTCTTGACTGTTGCTGGAGTTGCATCCATACATGGCATGCACAGTTTATTACATCACACTCCTAATTTGAGCCTTGTAGTGGGCAACATGCAATAGAGAAACATGAGGCGAGTTACTTGTTGCTGAATTCCCAGTCTCTGACCTGCTCTTGTAATCACAATATTTATATGGCTAGTCCAGTTCTGTTTCTGATCAATGGTAATCCCGAGGATGTTGACAGCACAAATTTTAGCGATGGAAATGACACTGAACTTCAATCTGCGATGGTCAGATTCAACCTTGTTGAAGGTGGTCATTGCCTGGCACTTGTCTGAGGCAATTGCCAGCACAACATGGATGTTCTCAAGGTTCCTAGGATATTAAGGAATTCCTGAAGAGGAGCCCCTGAGATGAGGTGACTGACCTCTTTTCTAGGTATGACTCTAATCAGGGGAGAATGTACCCTTTGATTCCCACTGACTCCAGGTTTGAGAGGTTTCCTCGATGCTTTACTCAGATGAATGTTGCCTTCATATCAAGGGCAATCATTCTCACCCCAACTAGCCACGAAACGACACGACCAGCTATCCTTAGTAGCCACACACGCAGATGACAAGCAACATGAATTCGACTGGGACAACACTACTATTATAGGACAAGCCAAACAGAGAACAGTCAGGGAATTCCTAGAGGCATGGCACTCATCCACAGATTCAATCAATAAGCACATCGACCTGGACCCAATATACCGACCACTGCAAGAGTTGAATTCAGCTCTTTTGCCTATATTGGACCAAAGCTGTGATTAAGTCAAGACTCAAGTGGCTCTGGTGGAAACCAAACTGATCATCAGTGAGCATATTATTCTTTTGCAAGTGCCACTTAATAGCACTGTCAATATCCCCTTACTAAACTCTGCTGATAATCAAAAGTACGTGAATAGTTGGCGAGGTTGAATACGTGGCCAGTTTTCTGCATTGCCGTGTAGATGCCAGTGCTGTAAATGTACTGAAACAGTTTAGCCATGGATGCAGCTGGTTCTGGAGCACAAGTCTTCAGTACTGTTGGCAGAATGTTGTCAGGGCCTTTGTAATATACATTGTCTTCAGCCATTTCTTGATATTACATGGATCCAACTGAATTGGTTGTAAACAGGCATCTGTGATGCTAGTGACCTGAGAAGGAGATCCAGACAGATTGTCAGCTCAACATTTTTGACTGTAGATTAAGAAAAATAATTCACCCTTAACTTGTATTTATGGGTCAGACTCTGCCATCATTAAGGATGGGGATATATGTACAACTCCACCTCGTGTTGGTTGTTTAATTTTTCTACCATTCACAACTATGAATGCAGCACAGCAGGATTGTAGAGCTTGTATCTAATCCATTAGTGTGCATTGCTTAGCCCTGTCGATTGCATGCTACTTCTGTTGTTTGGCACATGTGTTATAACTTCAACATGTTCATACTTCATTTTTAAATATGCCTGATCTGGAGGTTTCCTTGTCCATGTTTGACCAGATGCTATGAAATATCATGGTGTGCAGAGACAATGTTGAGAAATCGGAGGATAAATCCTTCCCAACTCTATACCACTTTGCTGCTACCTCTGCTGACTCTATCTGGAGCATTGTCTGGAATGTATGACTACCTGAGAATGACTATGGCAGGTGGTTGCTGGAGTATTCTGTGGGACAGTTGATCTAATTTTGGCACAAGCCACAAAGAGTAGTAAGGACAACTTCGTAGGATCGATAGAACGTTTTTTTTGTTGCTGTTGTTTCTGGTTCCCAAGAGGTCCATCAGCTTTCCTTTGTTTAGATTTTGTACTGATTCGATATAACTGAGTGGCTCTGTAGGCCATTACAGGGCAGTTAACAGTCAACCAAACTGGCTGTGGCTGAAGTCAAATGTAGGCCAGATCAAATATGGATAGCAGATTTCATCCTTAAAGGACATTCAATAATGGTCCGCAATTTAGACTAATTAGTAAAGTTAGGTCACATGGGATTTGGGGTAAGCTTGCCATTAGGATACATAACTGGCATATCAACATGAAACAGAGAGTGGTGGAAGGTTGCTTTTCGGACTGGAGGCCTGTCACCAGCAACATTCCACAGGGATCGGTTCTGGGTAGTCTTCTGTTTGTCATTTATATAAATTATTTGGATGAGAATATAGAAGCCATGGCTAGTAGGTTTGTGGACAACACCAAAACTAGTGGCACAGTAGACAGTGAAAGTTTTCTAGGATTACAAAGGGACCTTGATCAAATGGGTCAATGGGCTGAAAAATGGCAGACAGAGTTCAATCTGGATAAGTGCGAAGTATTGCATTTTGGTACAGCAAATAAGGGTAGAGCTTATATAATTAATGGTAGAGCCTTGGGTAATGTTTTGGAACAGATATACCAAAGGGTTCAGGTGCATAATTCTTTGAAATTTGCATCACATACAGACAGGGTAGTTAAAAGCCCTTCTTCAGGGCTTATGCCCGAAACGTCGACTCCCCTGCTCCTTGGATGCTGCCTGACCTGCTGCGCTTTTCCAGCAACACATTTTCAGCTCTGATCTCCAGCATCTGCAGTCCTCACTTTCTCCTCGAAGTTATATGAGGAATATTATTTAGCTGGAGAGGGTTCAGAAGTGATTTACCAGGATGTTTCCGGGTATGGAAGGGTGGAGTTATAAAGAAAGGCTGGATAGGCTGGGACTTATTCCACTGGAGCACAGGAGGTTGAGAGGCAACCTTATAGAAGTTTATAAAATAACAAGGGGTATACATAGAGTTAATGATAGTTGTCTTTTCCCTAGGATGGAGGATTTCAATACTAAAGGGGACATTTTTAAGGTGAGAAGAGAGAGATGTAATAAAAGACATGACAGGCAGATTTTTTACACAGAGGTTGGTTGGCATGTGGAATGAACTTCCTGAGGAAGTGGTGGATGTAGGTACAATTACAAAAAGACATTTGGATAACTACATGAATAGGAAAGGTTCGGAGGGATATGAGCCAGGAACAGGCAGGTGGGACTAGCTTAGTTTGGGATTATGTTCGGCATGGACTGGTTAGACTGAAGGGTCTGTTTCTGTGCTGTATGACTTTATAATACATCAGGAAGGCCTTTGCAAAATCATAGCTGCATAGCTTTTAATTCCAGTTAATTATTAAATTCATATTTTACCATCTGCCACGGTGAGAGTCAAACCTATGTGCTCTGACTGTTAGGATTTTGAGGGTAGTAATATCTGGGTTATGACCAGAGCCACATGTTCATGAGGCAAGGAATAGAAAGATAGGGCAGATGAATTTGTGCATAAGGAGCAGGTGCACGGGATAGGGTTTAAGGTTGTTGGATCATTGGGACCTCTTCTGCAGCAGGGATGACCTCTACAATAGGGACATGTTGTACCTAAACTGGAGGGGAACCAATATCCTCACAGGAAGGTTTGCTAGTGCTACTCAGGAGGGTTTAAATTAGAGTGATGTGGGAGTGCCGATGTTGGACTGGGTGGACCAAAGTTATAAATCACACAACACGAGGTTATAGTCCAACAGGTTTATTTGAAAGTACCACTTGTTACCTAACGAAGGAGCAGCATTCCAAAAGCTTGCACTTTCAAATAAACCTATTGGACTATAACCTGGCATTGTATGATTTTTGGAGTGGCAGAGAGCTGGGAACCAGAGCAGCAGATTAGCAAGTGGAGGGATTGAGGGGAAGGTAGATAGAATCATAGAGCTGTACACCATAGAAAGACACTCTTCAGTCCAACTCATCCAGGCCAACCAGATATCCTAAATTACTCGAGCCCCATTTGCCAGCACTTGGCTCATATCCCGCTAATCCCTTCCTATTCATATAACCATCCAGATGCCTTTTAAATGCTGTAATAATACCAGCCTCCCCGTTTCCTCTGGCCGCTCACTCCATACATACACCACCCTCTACTTGGAAAAGTTGCCCCTTAGGTCCCTTTTATATCTTTCCCCTCTCATCCTAAACCTCTGCCCTCCAGTTCTGGACTCCCCCACCCCAGGGTCAGCCCTCAGCCTCCAATGCTTTAGCCCTCAGCCTCTCGCCATAGTTCAAACCCTCCAACCCTGGCAACATTCTTGTAAATCTTTTCTGAACCCTTTCAAGTTACACAACATCCTTCCCATAGCAGGGAGACAGAACTGAACTCAGTATTCCAAAAGTGGTCTAACCAGTTAACTGTACAGCCACAACATGACCTCCTAACACCTATACTCAATGCACTGATCAATAAAGACAAGCATACCAATGCGTTCCTCACTGTCCTACCTGTGACTCCACTTTCAAGGAACTAGGAACCTGCATTCCAAGGTCTCTTTGTTCAGCAACACCTCCCAGGACCTTACCACTAAGTATATAAGTCTTGCCCTAATTTGCCTTTCCAAAATGCAGCACTTCGCATTTATCTAAATTAAACTCCATCTGATCAAGATCCCATTGCACTGAGATACCCTTCTTAGCTGTCCACTGTACTATCAATTTTGGTGTCATCTGCAAACTTACTAACCAAATCACCTATGTAGATATCCAAATCATTTCTATAAATAAGAAAAAGGAATGGACTTAGCACTGATCCTTGTGGCACGCCTTTGGTCACAGGCCTCTAGTCTGAAAAGCAACTCCTCTGTCATTTTATATTACAATGGCTTGTACTCCTTGTATTCTATGCAAACTAACCTTGCATACTAGTCTACCGCGAGGAACCTTGTCAAATGTCTTGCTGAAGTCTATATAGATCATGTCCACCACTCTGCCTTCTTTAATTCTCTTCATTACTTCTTTAAAATTTCAATTAAGTTAGTGAGACACGATTCCCCATGCACAAAACCATGTTGACTATCCCTAATCAGTACTTGTCTTTCCAAATACATGTAAATCCTGTCCTTCAGGAGCTCCTCAAACAACTTGCCCACCACTGATGTCAAGCTCACTGGTCTATAGGCCCATGCCTTTTCCATGCTGTATGTTTTTATGACTCTTTTGAAGACTGATCTCTGGACATCCTGGTTCTTAGGCTTCCCTGCCGAGGTTAGTCATTTCTCCTTTTATTCCATTCACTGTCTCTTCCCACTTGGAGTAAGATTTTACTCCTCATAGTTCCTTCTAAGTTTCTGCTGCTCACCAATGTCTTGTTCATTTCTTCATTTATTTTGGAGTCGCATCATGATTTCAACATTATTTTGAAATCGGTATGTGTATGCATGTCTTCACATATTTCAAATAATGTTACTGGGTTATTAAAATGTTTTAGCATTGAATTGGTTTGCTGGTGATTAAAGAATACCTCATTCAGCTTATACCACTTGCCCCAATCCATTTCTGAGACAAAGACAAGATCATTGGCGAATTTTAACTTTTTGATTTCCAGGTATGAAAAGCAATTCGTGGAGCTGCAACAAACCGGTCATCTTCCCAAATGACTCCATGACTCTTGTCAAAATCAGCTTGGTTGACAGGTTTGACCTTCAGTTAAGTGCGGAATGCTGAAGAAAATGGATTGGACTTGGCAAGGGGGAGTGGTGGGAGGTGTTGGAGAATCAGTGGCTGGTACAAGATCGAGCAAGGAAGCTTAAGGAACAGAAAATGGAGGTGCTGAATTGGAGAGGGGGTAGGATTAGATGACTGACAAGACAATGACTATTGCGGTGTGAAAGATTTGAAAGCTGATGACTCATTGGGCTAGCTATAAATTAGAAATGCATTTGCCTCATGATACCAATTGTTAAAATTCACTTGACAATGTAACTTTCAAAAAAAAAGGTTTTGCGATTCACATGTGAAAGAACTGAAACCAACATGGTCATTCTAAACCATGAGAGACTGAACAAACAATCCAGGTCTTTTTCAATATATAATTTCAGTTATATCACACAGTAAACATTTGCTATAAATTCATCAGCATTTGCCTTCCTGATGTTACTGAATCTCTCAAGGCAGGGAAAACCTCACTGTTAGAATTCAGTCATTAATTACGGATACAAATGAGGCACAAACCAATTTCTATTGTATTTTAAATTGCCAATGTACCTCTTGGGAGGAATATGTAACCACTGCACCCATTAGGATTCAGTTAAAATCAGGAGTGGGTGAGTTGGTGTTGGGATTCAGATTTTTAATGCTTTAAACTTTCACTAACCCCAAATCTGCCTGTCTTTAAATTAAACTATTTGAGCTGACAGGTGCATGTTTAAAGTTGAATGGGCCACACCATGAGATACCCTTCTTCAGCAAATTCTGGATGATGAGAAAATGTTTAGTTGATTGACATCTAGTGTAGGTCAAAAAAAAGTGCTTAATTACATGTGCACTCTCTCCATTCGCTCTGAAAATATACACATTTATAGTTGCATAACCTGTTGTGCTACAGTAAAAAAAAATCCCCACTGAACCTGATTAATGTCGCACTTATAGCTAAATGCTATTGAAGATCTGAGGTATCCATTGAATAATATATAATTGTCACTAATAGTGGAATAATGAAATAATAGAGAAGTCTTTCAATAGAGTCCAGAGAATTTGCTATTGTTAGGGTGAGGGGCAAGGCTGGTAGGTATAGGGATGACTAGAGAAATTAAGATTTTAGTCAAGAAAAAGAAGTAAGCATATGTCAGGTATAGACAACAGGGATCAAGTGAAGCCGTACAGGAGTATAATGGCAGGAGAAGAATACTTAAGGTGACCAATAAGCACCAAACTACACTAATGCCATATATCTGAACGAGGTCCGTAGCCTACTACACTTGCCATTTGAAGTGCTCATCCAGATATTTCCTAAATGTTGCAAAATGATGCTTCCACCACCCTCTCAGGCAGCATGTTCAATTTTTTTTCTCATATCTTCCGTAAATCACTTCTCGCCTTAAACCTCTGCCATCTGGTCCTAGATATGTCTCCCATGGGGAAAGGATTCTCACAATCTACCCTGCCTATACCTCTCAATTTTGTATACTCACTCAGCCTCCTTTACTTCAAAGAGATCAAACCCAGCCTACCCAGTCTGTCCTCATAACTGAAACATTTCATCCCAGGCAACATCCTGTTCAATCCTGCTCTGCACATGCTCCAGTGCAAACATATATTTTGATAATTTGGCAACCATAAGTGAACACAGTATTCAATTTGTGGCCAAACCAATGTTTTATAAAGTCGTCACAAAATGTATTTGCTGATTAATGAAGGCAAGCACTCCATATGTCTATTTCAGCACTCTCTCTACCTGTGATGACACCTTCAGGGATCTTTGTTCTTCGGTATTCTCTAGTGAACTATAATTTATTGCATACATACTTCCTTTATTAATGCATCACCTCACACTTATTAGGATTAAATTTCATCTGCCATTGCTCTTCCCAATTTACCAGCTGATCTGTATCAGATTGCAAGGGCAGCATGGTGGCTCAGTGGTTAGCACTGCTGCCTCACAATGCCAGGCACCTGGGCTCGATTCCAGCCTCGGGCGACTGTCTGTGTGAAGTTTGCACATTCTCCCAATGTCTGCGTGGGTCTTCCCTGAGTGCTCCGGTTTCCTCCCACAATCCAAAGATGTGCAGTTTAGGTGAATTGTTCAGGGATGTGTAGGTTAGGGGCATTAGTTAGGTATAAATATAGGTGATAGAATAGGGGAATGGGTCTGGGTGGGTTACTTTGGAGGGTCGGTATGGACTTGTTGGACTGAAGGGCCTGTTTCCACATTGTAGGGATTCTAATATAATTCAACCTGAGACCACTATCAACAACACCACCAATATTCATGTCATAGAGATGTATAGCCTGGAAACAGACTCTTTGGTCCAAACCGTCCATGCCAACCAGATATTCCAACTCAATCTAGTCCCACCTGCCAGCACCAGACCCATATCCCTCCAAACCCTTCCTATTCATATACCCATCCAAATGCCTCTTAAATGTTGCAGTTGTACCAGCCTCCACCACTTCCTCTGGAAGCTCATTCCATGCACGTACCACCCTCTGTGTGAAAAAGTTGCCCCTTGGGTCTCTTTCATATCTTTTCCCTCTCACCCTAAACCTATGCCCTCTAGTTTTGGACTCCCCAACCCCAGGGAAAAGACATTGCCTATTTACCTTATCCATGCCCCTCATAACTTTGTAAACCTCTATAAGGTCACCCCACAGCCTCCGATGCACCAGGGAAAACACCCTCAGCCTGTTCAGCCTCTCCCTGTAGCTCAAATCCTCCAACACAGGCAACAGCCTTGTAAATCTTTTCTGAACCCTTGCAAGTTTCACAACATCCTTCCGATAGGAAGGAGACCAGAACTGCACGCAATATTCCAACAGTGGCCTAACCAATGTCCTGTACAGCCGCAACATGACCTCCCAACTCCTGTAGTCAATACTCTGACTAATAAAGGAAAGCATACCAAATGCCTTCTTCATTATTCTATCTACCTGCCACTCCACTTTCAAGGAACTATGAACCTGCACTCCAAGGACTCCTTGTTCAGCAAGACAGCCTAGGACCTTATCATTAAGTGTATAAATCCTGCTAAGATTTGCTTTCCCAAAATGCAGCAACTCGCATTTATCTGAATTAAATTCGATCTGCCACTTCTCAGCCCATTAGCCCATCTGGTCCAGATCCTGTTGTATTCTGTGGTAACCCTCTTCGCTGTCCACTACACCTCCAATTTTGGTGTCATCTGCAAACTTACTAACTGTACCTCTTATGCTCACATCCAAATCATTTATGTTAATGACAGAAAGTAGAGGACCCAGCACCGATCCTTGTGGCACTCCACTGGTCACAGGCCTCCAGTCTGAAAAACAACCCTCTACCACCACCCTCTGACTTCTACCTTTGAACCAGTTCTGTATCCAAATGGATAGTTCTCCATGTATTCCGTGAGATCTAACCTTGCTAATCAGTCTCCCATGGGGAACCTTGTCGAACGCCTTACTGAAGTCCATATCAATCACATTGTCAAACTGACTAATTACAAGTCATTAATATACATAACAAACAGCTAAGTTCCTAGCAGCGATCCCACTAGTACACTGTTGGTAACAGACTTTCAAATCACAGAAGACATTCCTCCACCATCATCCTTTTCCTTCTATTTGTATGTCAGTTTGGATCCAGTTTGCCACCTCGCCCTAATGCCATTGGCTCTGAACATTTGGACCAGCCTTCCACATGGGACCAATCCAAAGGCCTTACTAAAGTCCATGTAAACAACATCAACTGCAGTACCCTCATCAATATACTTAGTCAATTTTTTTTTAAACACTGAATTAAATTAGTCATACAGGATTTCCCTCCAACAAATCCATGCTCATGAGCTGTGTTCAAGCTTTGCCTTTTAAAATGCTGATTAATCTCGTCCCTCAATTTTTTTTCTCAATAATTTCCCTACTACTGACATCAAACTAACTGATCTATAATTACCTCACCTATCCATGCTGCAATTCTTGAACAAAGGAACCACGTTATCTATTGTCTAATAATCTAACATTTTACCTGTGGCCAGCAAGATATCCCAGCAAACTGGGATACATCTCATCATGTCCTGGGCATTTATGCACCTTTATGCTTGCTAAAATATCTATTAATTTCTCCTTATTCGTCTTAACATGCCCTCGAATCTCACCATCGCAACTGAAATCTCCAATTTCAATGTCTTCCTCCTTTGTGAATACATATGAAAAACATTAATTTAAGACTTCACCCATGTCCTCGGGTTCCACACAGAAGTTGGCCTTTGATCTCTAACAGGTCCCACTCTTTCCTTGGTAATCCTCCTACTCTTAATATACTTATAAAAAACTTAGGGGTTTGCTTGATCCTATCAGCCAAAGATATTAAGACTTAGGAGGCTTTATTTTATATTGAGATAGCCTCCTCTTATTTGTTGGATAAGTTGGAGGAATTCCACAACTTCTAATTGCGACACAGTGCAAGAGGAATGTCTGACATTCAAAACTCGCGAGATATTGATGATCATTGAACCATTGTCAATGATGAGCATCCATGAGGCTTTGTTGGTCATCAGCAGCAGTAGCACAAATGTACTCCCAACACTATCTGCATCCTTATGGCCTAGCATATTTCACATCAAGACAGGGGATCAACACTGGTTCAATGAAGAGAGAGCACAGCACGTCAGGAGCAGCACCATGCATACCTAAAAATGAGGTCTCAACTTGGTGAAGCTATCAAACAGGACTTATTTGTGGCCAAAATGCATAAGAAACAAATGACAGGAAGAGCTAAGCGAACCCATAACCAACGAATCAGATCTAAGCTTTGCAATCCTAACCACATCCAATCATGAATTGTGGTGGACAATCGTACTACTCACTGGAGGAGATGGCTTCACAAATAGACCTATCGTCAATGATGGAAAAGCCCATCAGACCACTGCAAAAGGTAAAGCATAAGCATTTGCTGCAATTTTCAGCAAGAAGTGCTGACTGGATGATCCATCTTTGCCTCCTCAAGGGGACCCCAACATCACAGATGCCAGTTTTCAGCCAATTTAACTCATTCCATCTGATATCAAAAAATGGCTGAAGGCACTGGATACTGCAAAAGCTATGGGCCCTAACAACGTATCAGAAATAGTACTGAAGACTTGTGCATTAGAACTTGCCGCACACTTGGCCAAGCTAATCCAGTACAGATACAACATGGCATCTTACATGCTAATGTGGGAAATTGCCCAGGTATGTCCTGCATACAAAAAGCAGATCAACTCCAACTCGGCTAATTGCCACCCCAGAAGGATACTCTCAACCATAAATAAAGTGCTGGAAGATATAATCAACTATGCTGTCAAAGAGCGCCTACTTAGCAAAAACCTTCTAACTCATGCCCAGTTTGAGTTCTGCCAGGGCTACTCAGCTCCTGACCTCATTGTAGCCTTGGTTCAAACATGAACAAAAGAGCTGAAGAAATGAGAAACCTGTGATAGCCTTGACTTCAAGGATGCATTTCACTCAGTCAGGCATCAATGAACCCGAGCAAAAGTGGAATCAATGGGAATCAATCAACTCTCCACTGGTTGGAGTCATATCTGGCACATAGGAAGATGGTTGTGGTTGCTGAGGGTCAGCAACCTCTACAGGAGTGGCCCAAACATCTTTAGCTGCTTCATCAATGACCTTCCCTCCATTATAAGGACAGAAGTGGGGACATTTACCAATGAGTACACAATGTTCAGCAGCATTCGCAACTCCTCAGATACTGAACCAGTCCATGTTCAAATGTAACAAGATCTTAAATATGTAGACTAGGACTAACAAGTAGCAAGTAACATTTACGCCACATAAATAATCAGGCATCGACCATCTCTAATAAGAGACAATCTAACCATAGCCCCTTGGCATTCAATGGTGTTACCATCATTGAATCTTCCACAATCAACATCCACGGCGTTAACATTGACTAGAAACTCAACTAGAATCACCAAATAAATAGAGTGGCCAGAAGAACAGGTCAGGGGCTAAGAATACTGCAGCGAGTAACTCATCTCCTGAATCCTCAAAGATTGACCACAAGGCACAGTCAGGAATGTGATGGAATACATCTTACTGAAGTGTAGCTCCAACAACATTCAAGGAGCTTGATACCATCCTCGACAAAGCAGCCTGTTCACTGGCACCACACCCACAAGTATCCACTTGCTTCATTACCAATGCTCAGTAGCAGCAGTGTGTATGATTTATAAGATGCACTCACTGCCAGAAATTTGCCAAAGATCCTGAGACAGCACCCACCAAACCTAGGACTATGCCCATCTAAAAGAGCAAGGACCACGGACACATGGAAACATGGCCATGTTTCACCTTTAAGCCACTCACCTTCCTGACTTGGAAATATATCACTGTTCCTTCATTGTCACAGGTTAAAATCCTGAGATTCCCACTCTAATGAATTTGTGGGTCTACTTAGAGCACATGGACTGCAGCAGTTCAAGGAGGCAGCTCACCTTCTCAAAGACAACTAGGGATAAGCAATAAATGCTAGCCAGCCAGTGATGCCCATATCCCACATGTGAATTAAAAATAAGTTGAAGCGATTTCTGCAGCAACAAGCAGGATGTGGAGACATGACTGACTTCATAGATTTTTGTGAAATGTTTACAATAGCACTACAGCTTTCACAGCTTAATTGAAAACATTCTATCTAGTCTCATGGAAACAATTAGTCCAGTTTAGTCCATGCCCAATATTAGTGGAAATAATGGCAAACCATATGAGTGGTGGCATTATAAAGATGATCTAGCCTTTGTCAGAATAGGTTATGGATGCCCAAACTCCCTGGTATTGAAACAATGTTAAATAACAGAAGTATCATTGATCTTTTTGTTGAAGGCTTGATCAGTGAAATTTCAAACAAACACCAGAAACTTCTGACACCAATGTAAACTACAAAATAAATTAAGTTCATGGCAGGAAAATATTTAAGTACAAGGGGTAGCAACAATACTCAGAAATCGCAAAATTACATTATTACCATCATCAGCAAATACATAATTATTTTGCAAATTGGCATGTCAGTGGATTATATCTTACAAAGGTTTACAGTTTATCTTTAATTTGGGTTGATGTTAGTTTTAAATGTCCTTGACAGACATTGATGTATCACAGATGGAAATAATAGCTGTGAATATTGCAAAGATGCCTCTCAACAATGGCATTATGGTTTGTGAAGATTGAGCAGCTCCTTTCCTCTAATGTGTTTTTACCTAATTTTGTGTGGGGCTTCATCTCCTAGGTTAACTGGGTACCTCTGTCTTCATTAAGATATTATTGGACTACACATTTTTCTCTCACCTTTTGCGAAGATCAAATATTTTTGCACGTGTATAGTTACACTGCACACAGCTTGGTAGCATTGAACTGTCTAGGCCAGAGTTTGCCCAAGGGGAGAAAGTGAGGACTGCAGATGCTGGAGATCAGAACTGAAAAATGTGTTGCTGGAAAAGTGCAGCAGGTCAGGCAGCATCCAAGGAGCAGGAGAATCGACGTTTCAGGCAGAAGCCCTTCTTCAGAGTTTGCCCAAGCAGGATTTGGAACCACATTGGGGTTGAAAGCTGAAAATTTAGGTTCACAAGACAGCAATGGCTGCCATGGAGCTCCAATTCAGTTAAAATAGCTACATGCCCTCTAACAAGCCCCCACTCTCACATCCATCTCTTCTCCATTCTCACAGTTCTCACTGAGGAAGTGTGACAATTATCAAGACTCAAAATGGGTCACAGTGGGAAATGAGTTGGGAAGCACTGATCTTGGAAATGAAAATGGGACTTCAGCATACCAATGATCTGTTCAATAATACTGTATGCAGCATACAAGGCTTTACTAAATCTGCTGTCACCATCTGTCCTCTGACAATGGAGTAATATTATCAGTTCTGGTTGAGGCGGGTAACCTTGGTCTCCAAGCAACTGCCCTGACACATTACTCTGACGGAAAAGTGCAGGTGTTTTTGACTGTCAGAGAACGAAAAAAGTCATAATTTGAGAGTAGCATGCAGTCTCATACAGAATGATGATACAGCAGCAAATTGATAGGATAGCAGACTAGAATGAGCATCACTAACGAGCTGAATATTCATTGAATAAGTGTCTGGGAACATTTCACTACATTAAAAGTGTAGCAATAAAACAATAAAAATTGTTGTTGTGAAAACACTTATTGTTTAAACACAGGGTATGTATTGTCAGGGCCTTTAATCAAAATAGGTGGCACAAAAACCACTTTGAACTTGGCAGAATCAAGCTACTTGATAATTGTTGAATTTTCAATGTCATTGCTAAGGCGGGTTCATAATGGAGGATATGAAATCTGGAGCCCCTGGAGCAGGGTATCTATCATCTGTTGAATGCAGTGGTATAATGCTGATTAACTAGTATGATTCAAGACTACTGAAAACGTGAGGGAACATAAAAAATAATGCATGGTCAAAGCTGTGCTCCGAATAGAAAAAGGTAAAAACAATGACTGCAGATGCTGGAAACCAGATTCTGGATCAATGGTGCTGGAAGAGCACAGCAATTCAGGCAGCATCGAGGAGCTTCAGCAAAATCGACGTTTCGGGCAAAAGCCCTTCATCAGGAATAAAGGCAGAGAGCCTGAAGCGTGGAGAGATAAGCTAGAGGAGGATGGGAGTGGGGAGAGAGTAGAATAGAGTACAATAGGTGAGTGGGGGAGGAGATGAAGGTGATAGGTCAGGGAGGAGAGGGTGGAGTGGATAGGTGGAAAAGGAGATAGGCAGGTCGGACAAGTCCGGACAAGTCAAGGGGACTGGAAGTTTGAAACTAGGATGAGGTGGGGGAAGGGGAAATGAGGAAGGGGAAATGACGAGGCGGAAGATGAGGCGTTCTTCCTCCCGGCGTCTGGTGGTGAGGGAGCGGCGGTGAAGAAGGCCCAGGACCTCCATGTCCTCGGCAGAGTGGGAGGGGGAGTTGAAATGTTGGGCCACGGGGCAGTGTGGTTGATTGGTGCGGGTGTCTTGGAGATGTTCCCTAAAGCGCTCTGCTAGGAGGCGCCCAGTCTCCCCAATGTAGAGGAGACCGCATCGGGAGCAACGGATACAATAAATGATATTAGTGGATGTGCAGGTAAAATTTTGATGGATATGGAAGGCTCCTTTAGGGCCTTGGATAGAGGTGAGGGAGGAGGTGTGGGCACAGGTTTTACAGTTCCTGCAGTGGCAGGGGAAAGTGCCAGGATGTGAGGGTGGGTCGTAGGGGGGCGTGGACCTGACCAGGTAGTCACGGAGGGAACGGTCTTTGCGCAAGGCGGAAAGGGGTGGGGAGGGAAATATATCCCTGGTGGTGGGGTCTTTTTTGGAGGTGGCGGAAATGTCGGCGGATGATTTGGTTTATGCGGAGGTTTGTAGGGTGGAAGGTGAGCACCAGGGGTGTTCTGTCCTTGTTACGGTTGGAGGGATGGGGTCTGAGGGCGGAGGTGCAGGATGTGGACGAGATGCGTTGGAAGGCACCTTTAACCATGTGGGAAGGGAAATTGCGGTCTCTAAAGAAGGAGGCCATCTGGTGTGTTCTGTGGTGGAACTGGTCCTCCTGGGAGCAGATACGGCGGAGGCGGAGGAATTGGAAATACGGGATGGCATTTTTGCAAGAGATAGGGTGGGAAGAGGAGTAATCCAGGTAGCTGTGGGAGTCGGTGGGTTTGTAAAAAATGTCAGTGTCAAGTCGGTCGTCACTAATGGAGATGGAGAGGTCCAGGAAGGGGAGGGAGGTGTCAGAGATGGTCCAGGTAAATTTAAGGTCAGGGTGGAATGTGTTGGTGAAGTTGATGAATTGCTCAACCTCCTCGCGGGAGCACAAGGTGGCGCCAATGCAGTCATCAATGTAGCAGAGGAAGAGGTGGGGAGTGGTGCCGGTGTAATTACGGAAGAACAACTGTTCTACGTAGCCAACAAAGAGACAGGCATAGCTGGGGCCCATACGTGTGCCCATGGCTACCCCTTTGGTCTGGAGGAAGTGGGAGGATTCAAAGGAGAAATTGTTAAGGGTGAGGACCAGTTCGGCCAAACGAATGAGAGTGTCGGTGGAAGGGTACTGTTGGGGACGTCTGGAGAGGAAAGAACGGAGGGCTTGGAGGCCCTGGTCATGGCGGATGGAGGGATTGGATATCTATGGTGAAGATGAGGCGTTGGGGGCCAGGGAATCGGAAGTCTTGGAGGAGGTGGAGGGCGTGGGTGGTGTCTCGAACATATGTGGGGAGTTCCTGGACTAGGGGGGATAGGACAGTGTCGAGGTAGGTAGAGATAAGTTCAGTGTGGCAGGAGCATGCTGAGACAATGGGTCGGCCAGGGTGGTCAGGCTTGTGGATCTTGGGAAGGAGGTAGAACCGGGCATTGCGAGGTTCCCGGACTATGAGGTTGGAAGCTGTGGGTGGGAGATCTGAGGTTCTGTGTGGTCTGGGAGATGATGGTTTGGTGATGGGGGTGGGGTCATGGTCAAGTGGCCAGTAGGAAGAGGTGTCCTCGAGTTGGCGTTTGGCTTCAGCGGTGTGGAGGTCAGTGCGCCCGACTACCACTGCGCCCCCTTTATCCGCTGGCTTGATGGTGAGGTTGGGATTAGAGCAGAGGGATTGGAGGGCTGCGCGTTGTGAGGGTGAGAGGTTGGAGTGGGGGAGGGGGGTAGATAGGTTGAGGCGGTTAATGTCCCGGCGGCAGTTGGAAATGAAGAGGTCGAGGGCAGGTAATAGGCCAGCGTGGGGTGTCCAGGTGGATGCAGTGTGTTGGAGGTGGGTGAAGGGGTCCTCGGAAGGTGGGCAGGGGTCCTGATTGTGAAAGTAAGCTCGGAGGCGGAGGCGACGGAAGAAGTGTTCGATGTCACGGCGTGTATTAAATTCATTGCTGCGTGGACGGAGGGGGATGAATGTGAGTCCTTTGCTGAGGACTGATCGTTCGTCCTCAGTGAGTGGGAGGTCCGGGGAGATGGTGAAAACCCGGCAGGGCTGGGAGCTGGGATCTGATGTGGGTGTGGAGCTGAGAGTGGGGTCAGAGCCAGTACCTGGAATGGGTGTGATGGTGGGGGGAATGGGGGTGGAGGCATGAGCAGGGGTAGTGCTCCCCTCGAGGTTCTGGGGGGTGGGGATAGTGACAGTGGGGTCTGTGGGGGGCGTGTCAGCAGAATGCAGGGGGCGGAAGTGGTGGCAGACACGGCAGTAGGGGTGGCGGAAGTCACTGAGCATGTGGCATCGGCAATGATGTGAGGGCCGGAAGTGGCTGTGGGAGTGGCCATGATGGGGGCGGAAGTGACATCATCAATCAGCGTGGGGGTGGCAGCTGCATCAGCCACATGGCTAATGGCTTTTCCGAAGCCAGTGAAATCTTCTGGAATGTTTGAGGAGCGCTGGTTATGGAGGTGGGTGGATAAAAGTTTGTTGTACTTACAGTTTTTGATGTTTGAGATGGAATTGAAATACTGTTTGTTGAGAGTATGGATTCTCCTAAGGATGTAGTACAGAGTGGGTCCTTTGCAATTCTGAGAGAGTGTGGCCCTCAGCTGAGGCAGGGCTGACTGTAGAGAGGTTAGGTGCCGACGCATTGCTGCAAGCGTGGAGCGGAGGATCTTGAAAGAGAACTGTTGCTGGTGTTTTTGAATCTGTAGTCTGTACTGTTTGTCCTGTTCGGGTCCAAACGCTGCCGGTTTAAAGGTGGTCCGGAGTCCGTGTGGGATGAGTTGGTTACGGAGACAGGCACTGAGGAAGCAGATGTGGCTGTAGTAGCGCGTTTGTTTCACGACATGGTTGAAGAGCTTCAGGGCAGAGGAAATGACCTGGGAGTTGCAGTGGGAGAGGGACTCCCTGAGATTCTTGTAGAGAGAGGAGGAAAACTTCTTCAAGGCAGGCATCCTTGCAAGAGGATTCGCAGTAGGGTTAAAATCAACAAGGTAAAAACAATGACTGCAGATTTTGCTGAAGCTCCTCGATGCTCCTAATAGAAAAAGGCAATCGGTTTGGTGCTGACAGCAAACATTACTGCATTCAGGAAGATATCAATGTCTTTGGGAAAACCATAAATGATCTCCTTAATATGAACACTTTCTGACATATGTGGTAAGTCCTACAAGTCTACTGTACCACTCAATAAGGTCTTGGCTGATCTGATCATGTCTTCATCTTCAAGTTCCATCCTGCAACTATTAGCCTTGGCTGTCTTGTCAAACAAAAATCTAACTCACCCTTGAATACGTTCAACGATGGAAACTTCACTTTTCTCTAGGACGGTGAATTTCAAAGATTTACTATCCTCAGAAGTATTCTACCTCATTTGTGTCTTAAATTGGAAACCGATAATTACAGATTACTCAACAAGCATGAACAACTTCTCAGCATATAGGTATCATGATTAGTAAGTTTGTAAAATTGGTGGTGTAATAGACAGTGAAAAAGTTTATCTAAGATCAATTGGGCCAATGTGCCAAGGAGTGGCAGTTGGAGTTTATCATAGATAATGCGAGGTGTTACATTTTGCTAAGAACAACAGGGCAGGACTTACACAGAAAATGATAGGACCCTGGGGACTGAGAACAGAGACACCAAAATGTTCAGGTACATAGTTCACTGCAAGTTGCACTACAGAGTGGTAAAGAAGGCATTTGGAATGCTTGCCTTCGTTGCTCAGGCCAATAAGTTTAGGAGTTGGGACATCATGTTGCAGTTGAACAGAACGTTAGTGAGACCACTTTTGGAGTATTACATGCAGTTCTCATTGCCCTGCTGTGTGAAGGATATTATTAAATTGGACAGAAGAGAGAAAAGAACTACATGGATGTTACCAGGATTGGCAGGTTTGAGTTATAAGGTAGCAGGTTTGGTGAGGCCAGATAAGTTGGGACTTCTTTTGCTGGAGTGTAGGAATTGAGAGGATTATAAAATCGTGATGGGCATAAAAAAAGGTGAACATACATAAGATATTTTCCCTCGGGTTGTAGAATTCAAAACAAATTTTAAGGTGAGAGGAGAAAGACTTAAAAAGGGACCTGAGGGACTATGTTTTCATACAATGAGTGGTTCATGTGTGGAATGAACTGTCAGAAGAAGTGGTGATGCAGATATAATTACAACATTTAAAAGACATTTGGACAGGGTACATTAATAGGAAAAGTTTATAAGAATATGGGCCAAATGCAGGCAAATGAGACTAGTTTATTTTAGGAAACATAGTTGGCATGGGCAAGTTGGACCGAAGGGTCTATTTCCATGTACTATGACGCTGCGTTTCTTAAGTACCCTGTCAAGCTTCTGAAGAACCTTGTATGTTTCAAGAAGATCATTTTTTTTTTTGTTTTAACTCCAAAGAACATAGGCCCAAACTGCTCAATCTTTCCTCATAAGATAACCACCTTATCCCTGGTATCAGCCTGATCATGCTTTTCTTAACTGTATCCAATTCAAATATATCCCTCCTTAAAGAAGAATACAGTACTCAAGGTTGTATTTTACCAATAGTGTACAAGGTTGTTATAAGACTTACCTACTTTTATACATCATCCACTTTTCAATAAAGGCCAATATTTAATTTGCCTTTGTAATTCATAGAATCCCTATAGAGCAGATAGAGACCATTTGGCCTATTGTGTCTGCACCAACCCTCTGCGCCACACCATCCTGCAGGACTTCAAGATTTTGCCCACAGAGTGTTCCCCCATGTATTATGTGTGGGAAAAATGTCAAGAACCATGCATGACAGCTCCGATTAATACACAATTAGTGTTGGTGTAAGGGTTGCTAGTATTTGCTGGGATATACGCTGAGTGATGCATTATTCCCAGAACGACACTTGGGAAGGTGAGACAGAAATTGGACATGATAGACACCATAGGGGAGTGGTAATTATTTAGGCAAATTTCATAAGATACAGCACGAGACCTCACACCAGCAAATCCTCCAAAAAACTTTATGCAACTCCAAACTAAGTTTTTAAAAAAAAGCAAATTTCAGCTTGAAGTCTTTCTAAGCATTTTGTCTAGTGTAATGCAGTTCAAGTTTTTTCCTCCTTGTTTAAGGAAACACATCATTCTTTGTGTTATATGTACACTGGCGGCCTCTTGGGAGTGTGTTCAGATATTGACGTCCATGAATTAAATGTTAGGATCTAACTATCCACTATTAAGGTAGCTTTGGGTACATATGAACCTTACCAGACCCGAGGAAAGATAATAACAAAACTTCAGTTAAAACAAACAATTCCAAGAATGAAACAAAATAGCTTTAAAGCTCAAAAAAAACGAGGCTTTTCAAAAAGATATGAGGAGAAATCTGAAGGTTTTCAAAGTGATGGAAGGTAAATAATGAGATTATCTTCGGTGGGTAGCAAATAGTTCAGCATTGATTACCAGAAGATTGATTAGCAGAATTTGATTTATGGGAGGATGCTGGAGTTTCATTCCATGCAAAGGATTCTTAGAACATGGAATATTTTTACTGTAAGTAGTTTTTGATGTAATTAAAATATAATTGTATAAATGATTGAAAACTGTAAAATAGTAAACAGGAAAAAGCTAATGATTCAGAATTTAAGATAGATTCATATGTGGATTAGATATTTTGAACTTTACATCCTAAAACAAGGCCAATGGAAGAGGAACTTGATTTGGGTTCCTAGAATTACCCAAAGTAATTCTTGACATTTCAGATTGACTGTGCTTACCTTTTCCTGTTGTTGTACAATTTTAAGTACTTACTTCCCTAATACTAGTCACAATGAATGGTCCTGAAATTATTTTATAAAGAGGTGCTAACGAAACTCAAGAATTATATATGAAAATGCTGTTAACACTAATCTCAGTTGGTAAAAAGTAAAGATACCTTAGTGTCATAGGGCAGCTCTTTCATTATAGAGAGACAGATGACTGGTGGTAGTGTCACCACACTTTACATGAGGGGAGAGGTTGAGAAGGACAACCTTTCATAGTATCCTCAACCAGTGCAGGAATTGAATCTGTGCTGTTGGTATCACTTTGCATCACAAACCAGTCTTCCAAACAACTTAGCTAACCAATGATACACTGAAAATTCCTGAATAATACTAGATATAAACATATTTATTGTAACATTAATGTGTTATGTTGGTAGTCTACTGATGATATCCATCATCTCAACTATACAGACCACCTGCCAAGACCTTTAACACACAGTTCTACTTGATCCAAAGAGGAAGTCAGGTTGTTTTGATTGTTTGATAGAGTGGAAATTAACAAGTGTTTGGCTGTGCAGTATCACAATTTATGTCTTCATTCTTAACTCAGTCTTCATTAGTTTATTCCATTTCTAAAAGAACAAAACTAACATAACATTGAAATTTTTGGTAGAAATCTTTAAATTTACACTTTTTGGTTCCCCAATCTTGCTTAAATTTGTTAAACATTGCTTATTAAGTTTTCTATTTCTGTACTTTGAGTAATTCTAGGAACCCAAATCAAGTTCCTCTATCATTTTTAAAAAAAATCTTCAAAAGAAATTTTGTTCAACATACCTCTGTTCAAAATTCCAAGTACTAGAACATCCTCGTGTACTCTCACTAGATTCAATAGTACTGGAAAAGTTCAACTAAAGGTTTTTAAAGAAAACTAACTTAATTTTATAATTCCAAAGTAATCACAAATTAAAATTCTAACACGTACTTGACAACATCTCCAATGAAAGATACAACAGCACCAAGCAATTATTTTACAAACCTGGTATAATTACGTCAGGTCCATTTCTTGAACTTATTTCAGTAAACTCTCTCAGAATTTTTGCAGCTTTCTTGGCCTCAGATTTGAGGTTTGAGGGAATTGGATTCACTGTAAATAAAGCAGTCATTTAATTAGCATGGCTATTTGCAACATTAAGTTGCTGCAAAATCTATAACACAATGTTAGCACACAGTTTACATTACCTTTTTTCAATAATGTTTATCCATCAAGAGTTTTTTTAGAAATATTATATGCAGCAGTGACAATTTATAATACCAAAACAGAGTTTTTTTAAGAAATGAACTTGCATTAATTTTGAGTGGAACAGATGTTTGTACTCCACTTGATATGAATATATCCCAAGTGATTCATCAAATTCACTGAAATACTTTGGAATATTGTAAAACCTAAACATTTCAACAGGCTTTTTTTTTCTACTTTGAAACATTGTCACACATAATGAAATCCAATTTCGCTATACTGAAATGCATAAACTAAACTCTATTCATAAATCAGTCAAGCAAAACTTCATTTTTTCTGACTCAGTTTATCAGTTAAAATTAAGTTAAATTACATTGCAGAAATATATAATGCTGGATCACTAGATCCTTTGGGAAGGTTCTTCTACACAGTTCGGGATGTAACTCCTTTATGCTAGTTACAAAATTGCTCAGTGAAATCAACATTCACTTGAAATGAATATCGATCGCACAAAAAGTTCAACCATATGTTTCTCAAATATTTTCCTTTCACTTTTAAAGAGAGAAATAATACAAACCAATAGTGCAAAAGGTGAAGAAATAGTTGTTTGAGTAGATTACAGCATTGCATGACCCCATTACAGAAGCAGGATTAAAATTAAATTCAGATTGATAGAATAAGAATTCATGACTGTTCTTGCAAAAAAAGGTCTCACCTAAAATAAATACAGACAGTTTTCGCCCAACAGATACCAAAGCACATTTATCAGAAAATTTTCACATCATTCAGACACACTTTGAAAGATCATAAGGAGAAATAAAAATATTTTCATGGATATTATACAGAATGATCTGTCAGGGTAGGTTGCTGGTTGCCTGCAGGTTAAGCACATGACTGAATACGAATAAGTTAACCTTATACCCTATCTATTTTGCATATGACTAGAAGGTACTCAGGTTTGCAGTCAGCAACAATGTGAAGTGTTTGACATTTATCCAAGTTAAAACGGCCAACAATTTCTATCCTGGGTTGAGTGCACAGAGGTACGAGAATTTACAGCTCTGCAAACCTAACCCCCAAAGATGCCAGTTTCCCAATCCACATTTTCTGGTTGAGGGTAGGAGGAGAAGCAAGATCAAATTGGAATTTGGACTAGGCAACCAGGGAGGAGAAGTGGAGGCTGCCAGGTTCCAAATTGGCGAAGCAGAAAACCTGCTTGAGCGTTCCAGCATTGTGTGCAAAATGAAATAGTTCAACAGAGTAAAACATAAAACATTTCTCTCCCTATCACTCCTCAAATATCCCTCAACCGCAAACATTCGCCATGTACCATCCATGTTAATCCAATGCCACCAAATGCCCTATCTATCCATTTCCTATGGTCTCTGTTAATTCTGAGGCCAAATTAGGACTGATTAATGCCAATCCATAGTTCCAAGCACCAAAATTTCCCCTTTCATCTATAATGGCACCTCACCTAACATCCACTACATGCAACAGGAGAAAACAAAAGCAGTTCTATTACTTAAAGTTCTATTTTACAGAAAATATTCCATTGAGAAAAGCATTTTCATCAACAAAAAGCACATTTGAGAGCTGTTCACAGGTTTGACATTTTTTGAGACTTAATATAGACACTTGTTTGACAGTTCAACGGGGTTCATGCACCTTTTAAGCATAATTGTCTCTATTGTTAACAATCTAAAAGGAGGCCTGACACCAACCCCTATCGCTCCCTGCCTGCCATACCCATCAGAGAGTACCTGATATCCCAAACCCACCCCCCCCCTCAACAAAGATACCTGACTCCCCTCAAGAGTAACTGACCCTCCTACCACAGAGTTGCTGACAAATTTGACCATCCCGATGGGTACCTTATTTACACCCCAACTCATGTCAGCAATGTTGTCCTATGACTATAGCCAATGGTGAATCTTATCTTTCCATATAAATTCATAAAGTACAAACACGTTCTTTGCAGGTGCACGCTCTGGCCACACTATGCAAATATGAGCTGTTTTTAACAAAACTTTGGATATAAGGATTTATAATGAAAAAAAAAGAAAAAAACTAAGTCTCAAATGAAGACTATGGAATTGTAATATATAAATGTATACATTCCAACAAGCTGGAACAGTAAGTTATGGATTCAAACATTATAAGACAGACTCCAGTGCATAACCTAATGAAGACTTCAGAAAAAAGCTGCAGAGTTTGACAGTGATATATTTCATATGAACCCCATTTGTTTTTAAAAGATTTTTAAAAGATTAAGCAGCACTATTAGAAGCTGAATAGTTATCTGTTGACATCACTAGAACAAAAATTACCTGATTTATTTTTATTCTTTGTGGGAACTTGCTATATACAAATTATTTATTGCTTTTCACTACAGCACAGTAATGATTGCACTTCAAAAGCACTTAATTGGCTGTAAATTTGGGAGATCTTGCAGTTGTAAAATATTGAAACAAAATCATGTTTTTTCCCTCATTTCGTATACACTATCCCATAATTATTTCTCCTTTGCCCATGAGTTCACAAAACACAGGTTCAAAAGCTGAGAAATTAGTGCATGTCCAAATCAGAAGGCTGAAAGTCAATGAAAAATAGTCGTCAGCCACAGATGCTAGAAATATCTTCATAGCCAATTCACCCAAATCAATGGGTAAGTTCCAGGAAAGGAAATGTTAGCCAGATATAGATAGGGAGTATCTGGATCAGTGGTGCTGGAAGAGCACTAGATTGGGAGTATCCAGTTCTCCAAACACTTCCTCATTCCTCCAGGGAACCTTCCCACGCAGTCACAGAAGGTGTAACATATGCCCATTCAACTTCCCCCTCTTCATGTCCAAGGCCCTAAACATACCTAGCAATTGAAGCTATTTGCTTGTTCTGCCTTTTGATTCTTACTTTTGTGTCTTTTGTTTTTATTCAAGTTTCAAGCTACCCACCGTTCTAGTTTGAGAGCGCGACAAAACACCCTCTCTCCCCGACCGCACACTTAACCCTGAATATTGATTCTGGTCCTGCGTATGTGCAAACCATCCTGGTTGTACTGTCCCAGTCTTACCCAGAACCAGTTCCACTGCCCTAGACATCACTATCCCCTATACCATTTCCTCACACACATGTTCCTCTGATATAGCATGCTATTTCCATGCTCTCTAGCACATGGCACTGGTAGTCATGATTTGGAGATGCCAGTGTTGGACTGGGGTGTACAAAGTTAAAAATCACACAACACCAGGTTATAGTCCAACAGGTTTAATTGGAAGCACACTAGCTTTCGGAGCGACGCTCCTTCATCATGGAGGGCTCGATCGTAACACAGAATTTATAGCAAAAGCATAGATACAAACAAGTAATTTTAATTTTAAAAAAATTATAAATAAAAAGCTCATATTAAAGGTGACCATGAAACATTTAAAATTCATCTCGTTCATTAATGTCCTTCAATGAAGAAACACATCATCCTTAACCAATCTTCTCTTAAGTGCCTTCGATCCTGCACCTATGCCAACAGCCCAGCAAGCTTCTGAGTTGTGCCAAGGTCAGGGCTCCTCGGGTCAGGAAATAAATGCCAGCAAAGCCCAAACCCCAACAGTGAAAAACAAAAATGTTAATATGTTTTATTGCGCAAACAGTTTATGGCAACA
Organism: Chiloscyllium plagiosum; assembly: GCF_037043375.1. NCBI lineage: Eukaryota > Metazoa > Chordata > Chondrichthyes > Orectolobiformes > Hemiscylliidae > Chiloscyllium > Chiloscyllium plagiosum. The sequence goes on along the minus strand of NW_028270141.1, from coordinate 28,219,608 downwards.
GTTATGATCCCTTTAGGCTAGTTAGCAAAATCTGGTTTTGCATGATTGTAGAAAAAAAAGGTGACATTTCAGTGGGTCATCTTGCTTCCCAAATGAAGTATTTTCTGTGCACCCCAATAATTTTCCATTTTTCTTTTGTGAAGCATCAAGTTGCAAAAGCTAAAATTGCCATTTAGATGACTGACACTTTTGCATTGTTAAGTAGGAAGACATTTTGAAAATCCTTCCAACATAATGATACATGAGGCTGAAGTTTACATTGAGGGTGACTCCCAAAAGGTTAGCATAAATTTCATTCACCAGCTCCATTCCACTTTAATATTTTGAGTGACGGCCTACAATTAGTCCAAGGCAGGACTTCCCTCTGCCTCCAAGACAATATCCTGCCTCATAGACCTGCCAGCTATGGGCCAACACCTCCACACACCAGCAAGGGCACAGAGGAGTGGTAGTCTTTTGCTGAGAGTGGAAGCAATACAAGAACTGGCACTCAACAATAAATCTGAATGTTGAGGCAAGTCTGATATCTCTGTAGGGCTAGGTTGGCAGACACCAGCAAGGTGGCATAGCGGTCATGTTGGACAGAATGCGAGCAGGGAGGAGTGGAGGCAAAACCATGAAGACTGTTTCAGGGGCCCTAGGAATGAAGCACTCTCCTTTTCACTGACCGCTGGGTTAAACCTGCTGAATTACATATTGGGCACACGCCTGTCCCATTGCCAATTGTATTGCAATTGGTGGTATCAAAATATTAGTGGAACATTAAACGCTTACTTAAGGCCACAATTCAGATACAGACAGGTGATCCACTGATGCTTCCCCACTGTCTGTAAAAAAATGATTAGCGTAGGTATACCTAGTACTGAACCTAAAATTACTCATCCATTTTTCTACCAAAAGGTGGCCCATAAAGTTCAGCCCATAGAGATTATCATGACCAAAAGAAGTCATCAAATCGTGTACTATTTAGCTCATTAGCACTTCTAAATTTGCAGTAATTAATTCTGTTTTCAAAACACAAGATTAAAACTGATTTTCCAAATCCTCTTGGTGGAAACTAGTCAAACAAAAATCCGAAACAGAATAGAAACATAGATTAGATTGTTTAGTGAGTAAGTTAATCAAGTACCAAATTAGCTGTACTTTGTGGAACCATTAACAGTTAAGGTCATACACATGATTATATGAACGTGATTCTTAGTTGTTCCATATAGTAATAACCACCAGTTCGTCCTTGACCTTGTTCTGCAACACATACTGGCGATTTTTCTGAATGGCTTTCATTGTAGCTGAAGATCCAAACTCTGTGCAAATTGCAGATGAACATAAGAACATAAAAATTCAGAACAGGAGTTGGCAATTCAGCCCCTTGAGCCTGCTCCACCATTTGATATAACCATGGCTGATCTCATGCCAGCCTCAACATCACTTTCCCAACTGTTGTCCGTAACCCTTCAAACCATTACTAATTAAAAATTTGTGTATCTCCTCATTAAATTTATTCAGTGTCCGAACATCCATTGCACTCTGGAGTAGTGAATTCAACAAATTCTCCTCATTTCTGTTTTAAATCTGCTAGCCCCATCTTAAAACTGGGACTTCAATTTCTAGATTGCACCACATGAGGAAACATCCTTCCTATGTCTGTTTTATCAATTCCCTTTAGCATCACCTGTACCTAATTTGGATGTCCTCTCATTTTTCTAAATTTCAGACGGAATAGGCCTGAAGTTTTCCAGCTGTCTTCATAAGTTAAACCCCTCATCACTGGAAACAGTTTAGTGATTCTCCTCTGAACTGCTTCCAATACAACTGCATCACTGCTTAAGTAAAGGGACCAAAATTGTACGCACTATTCCAGGTCTGGTCTCACAAATGACTTGTAAATTTGCAGCAATAATTCCCTACTTTTATACTCTATTCCTTTAACGATAATTGCCAGAATTCTATTTGTCTTCCTTATTACCTGCTGTACCTGCACATTAGCTTTCTGCAATTCATGCAAACAACTGTGAATGGCATAAGCACACACCAACATATGATGTGGAGGTGCTGGTGTTGGACTGGGGTGGACAAAGTTTAAAATCATACAACACCAGGTTACAGTCCAACAGGTTTATTGAGAAGTACAAGCATTCAGGGTGCTGCTCCTTCATCAGGTAGGAGCAGCATTTCGAAAGCTTGTATTTCCAAATAAATCTGTTGAAGCATAACCTTGTGTTGTGCAATTTTAACTTTGTCCTCACCAAGAGAGTTCTATCCAAAGTATAATCAATTGTAAAACTGTGTAAGAAGTATGTTCTAAAAGTGTATTTTAATTAGTTGTTCATTGACTCTATTGCCATTGTTGTCTAAATGATATATTTTACGGACTTCAAATTTCTCAAGCCATACTTCATCATCATAGGTGTAGTGAGGCAGAACCCGATTGTCAGCTTGATCCAGAACTTCACACAGGAGATCTTTTCAGAAAAGCATTGTCCTACTCTAGTGAAGAGGGACTACCAGTTGTTTTTCATAAAACAATCTTCCAAGGACAATGGAAACTGGTAATTGTCCCCAAGTCTCATATTTCTGACAGCATGTATACCTGCATTATTGAGGAGAAAGTGAGGACTGCAGATGCTGGAGATCAGAGCTGAAAATGTGTTGCTGGAAAAGCGCAGGTCAAGCAGCATCCAAAGAACAGGAGAATTGACGTTTTGGGCATAGGCCCTTCTTCAGGAATGATGAAAGTGTGTCCGGCAGGCTAAGATAAAAGGTAGGGAGGAGGGACTTGGGGGAGAGGCATTGGAAATGCGATAGGTGGAAGGAGGTCAAGGTGAGGGTGATAGGCTGGAGTGGGGTGGGGGCGGAGAGGTCAGGAAGAAGATTGCAGGTTAGGAAGGCGGTGCTGAGTTCGAGGATTTGACTGAGACAAGGTGGGGGGAGGGGAAATGAGGAAACTGGAGAAATCTGAGTTCATCTCTTGTGGTTGGAGGGTTCCTAGGCGGAAGATGAGGCGCTCTTCCTCCAACTGTTGTGTTGCTATGGTCTGGCGATGGAGGAGTCCAAGGACCTGCATGTCCTTGGTGGAGTGGGAGGGGGAGTTGAAGTGTTGAGCCACAGGGTGGTTAGGTTGGTTGGTCCAGGTGTCCCAGAGGTGTTCTCTGAAATGTTGGTTTTACTGTGAGCAGAAAGGAATGAGACCCAGTGGGATCAGGTCTCACTCCACACAAATTGCATCTTAATAGAAGAATTTCAAGGTTTATGTAAACTTGTAATCATGTTAATTACAAAATCAGTGCAGCTTTAAATAAATCTATTAGTATTAGCCCACTTGCATTCACTATACTTTGGTCATTGCAACCTTTTAGACGAAGTAAGAGAAATGTCGTAGGCAATCCTCTTTTTTACTGAGGCCAAAATGATAATAAAAAGATAATTATTGAAACTTTATACGTCATCTCAGACATGTTGAGTACAAAAACACAGATTTCAGTTCTTGTGTGACAGTTGTTAATAGGAGCCTCCTTTTCATCTATGATCATAATAACCAGGATTTTACAGTAGTAATAATGATGTAACCAGCAGTGTTCACAGATATTAATTCACTGCAACCAGTAACAGGTGAGTTGATCTGCTGTCAGTGATTCTACACTTTCATATTGGAGTGTGCTGAAGTCTCCCAAGACTGCAATCAAGCAGAAATAATTGAAATGAATCAAACTTGCACTTGAATGCTGTTAGTTTTGCTGGGAATTCACTCAAAATCAAATCCATCTCATTAAATCAATTCATAAGCTCATAACTATCATTGTCCTGTCTCATTCTTGAATTATAAATGTAGCTTCCATGTTAAATATCAAGTTTTTCCAAATGCCAAAAGTATAATGTTTAAAAAATTATTTTTAAAGTTTAAGATACTTCAGATTCTATCTTAATTTCACAGTGAATCATTTTTGCTCTAAGTAAAATTTTAAATAACATGTAACGATCCTTGTTTTTTATGTCTTGGCTTTCTGTCTGTAAGAATACTTCAATGTAATTGGTTGGTTATTTTGCATGACATCAGTGCTGGGTGTAAGGTTGCTCGCTGAGCTGGAAGGCTTGTTTTCAGACTTTTTGTCATCATACTAGGTAACATCATCAGTGAGCCTCCGGTGAAGCACTGGTCTTAGTGACCCACTTTCTATTTATGTGTTTAGATTTCATTGGGTTGGTGATGTCATTTCCTGTTCTTTTTCCCAGAGGGTGGTAAATAGGGTCCAAGTCAATGTGTTTGTTGGTAAAGTTCCAATTGGGATGCCACATATCTCAGAATTCTCGTGCATGTCTCTGTTTGGCTTATCCTAGGATGGATATGTTGTCCCAGTTGAAGTGGTGTCCTTCTTCATCTATATGTACGGATACTAGTGAGAATGGGTCATGTCTTTTTTGTGGCTAGTTGATGTTCATGTATCCTGGTGGCTAGTTTTCTATCTGTTTGTTCAATGCAGTGTTAGTTACAACGTATTTTGTAAATGATATTGGTTTTGCATGTTGTCTATATGGGGTCTTTCAAGTTGCTCTTTTCGTGTGTTGATGGGTTGGTGGGCTACCATGATGCCAAGAGGTCTGAGTAGTCTGGTAGTCATTTCCGAGATGTCTTTGATGCCTGTAGGTTTTGTTATTGAAAATGAAGTGTTATCCCCGCTGTAGATAAAGGACACTTGACAGTCATTTTAAACTGAACAATCAGACGACACTGAGAAAGCAAACACACTGCTTGTAGATACTGACACTTACCAACAGGTGGCGATAGGTTTTGTTATTGAAAATTAAGTGGGTGGTAAGGCATACATCCACTAACTTGACTATGTTGTCCTTGCTGATGAAGTTGGTGATGTTTGGTATATGTGTCTTTGGTTCTTCTAATAGTGTAGTCAGTGTTTCCTTGGCCAGGTTGATGTTGATGGGTGTGAACAGGGCTGTTATATCAAAGTAGACCATTATTTCATCTTCTTCTATCTTGGTGTCTTTGGTGTTCAGGAATTCTTGGGTGGAGTGGATGGAGTGTTTTCGTCTTTGGTGTAGCTCCTCAGCTAATCTGTATGTGGGTTTTCCAGATAGTGAGACTATGGGTCTGAGGGGGGCTCCTGGTTTGTGAATTTTGGATAATCCGTAGAAATGTGGTGTGTTGGATCCGTCTAGTTTCATGTCTTGGAAGTCTGTTTCATTTAATTCTCCAGATTTCTGAAGTTTTATTTTGAGTTGGGCTGTGATTCGGTTCTCTAGTTGTGGGTCAGGTCTTTCACCACCTGTAGTTAAGTGTCAGTATCTACAAGCAGTGCATTCGCTTTCTCAATGTAGTCTGTTCAGTTTAAAATAACTGTCAAGTGTCCTTTGTCTGCAAGGGGGGAATAACCTTTCAGTTCCAAAACCTACAGACAAACCAATGGAACATCCATGGGATCTCCAATATCAGGGTTTGTAGCTGAGGTAGTAATGCAGAGACTTGAACAAATGGCTCTGCCAACCATCCAACCCAAACTTTGGGTCCGCTACGTGGATGACACCTTTGTCATCACAAAATGAAACAAATTAGAGGAAACTTTCAAGATCATCAATTATAGCTTTACTGGCATAAAATTCACTAAAGAGGAGGAAAACAACAACGAACTGCCATTCCTCGATGTCACAGTAGAGCGAACAGCCAATGGGGAACTTCAAACCAGCATCTGCAGGAAAACAATACATCCGGACCAAATACTGAACTACCGAAGCAATCATATCCAGACGTTTCATTACCTGGCCAGGTAACATCATCAGAGGCGATCTCCAAGTGAAGCGAAGCTGTTGTCTCCTGCTTTCTATTTATATCTTTCTCCTGGGTGGGGTTCCTGGGGTTTGTGGTGATGTCATTTCCTGTTCGTTTTCTGAGGGGTTGATAGATGGCATCTAGATCTATGTGTTTGTTTATGACGTTGTGGTTGGAGTGCTAGGCCTCTAGGAATTCTCTGGCGTGTCTTTGCTTAGCCTGTCCCAGGATAGATGTGTTGTCCCAGTCGAAATGGTGGTTTTTTTACATCCGTGTGCAGGGCTACGAGGGAGAGAGGGTCGTGTCTTTTTGTAGCTAGCTGGTGTTCGTGTATCCTAGTGGTTAACTTTCTTCCTGTTTGTCCTACGTAGTGTTTGTGGCAGTCCTTGCATGGAATTTTGTAGATGACGTTGGTTTTGTCCATGGGTTGTACTGGGTCTTTTAAGTTTGTTAGTTTTTGTTTGAGAGTGTTGGTGGGTTTGTGTGCTACTAGGATTCCGAGGGGTCTCAGTAGTCTGGCTGTCATTTCTGAAACTTCTTTGATGTATGGTAAGGTGGTTAGGTTCTGGCTATAAATATAAATATATATAAATAGATATAAATAGAAAGCAGGAGACAATAGCTTCGCTTCACTTGGAGATCGCTACTGATGATGTTACCTAGCCAGGTAATGAAACGTCTGGATATCAAACTACAGCTCAGTGAGCAAATCTATACCCTAAACCTCAACCTGAGCTACAAACCTTCACAAACCTTGCAGAAGCAATCATCCCAATACCCATAAACGAAGCTGCATTAGAACATTATTTCAACGTGCCAGCACACACTGCAGCACAGAGGAACTACATAGAGCAGAGGAATATCACCTATACAGCATATTCAAAAAGAACAGGTACCCAATGAACACAGTCCACTGATTTCTCAGCAACAAACCTAAACAAGCAGACAAAACGTGCCCAGAAACCCTAGCCACTCTCCCCTACATCAAAGACATCTTGGAAATGACTACCAGACTACTCAGGCCTTTTGGCATCATGGTAGCCCCCCACCAACACACTAAAACAGCAGCTAATGAACTTGAAAGACCCCATACAGACAACAAGCAAAACTAATGTCATTTACAAAATACCTTGCAAGAACTGTAACAAACACTACATTGGACAAACAGGCAGAATCCACCAGGATACATGAACATCAACTAGCAGCAAAAAGACATGACCCACTCTCACTAGTATCCTTGCATACAGATGAAGGAGGGCACCACTTCAACTGGGACAACATATCCATCCTAGGATAAGCCAAACAGAGACATGCACGAGAATTCCTAGAAGCATGGCATTCCAACTGGAACTCTATCAACAAATGTATTGACTTGGACCCTATTTACCAGCGTCTGAGAAAAAGAACAGGAAATGGCATCACCAACCCAAGGAAACTTAAATAGAAAGCGGGTCACTAAGACCAGTTCATCACCAGAGGCTCACTGATGATGTTACTTAGTATGGTGATGAAACGTCTGAAAACAGCTCAGCCAGCAAACTTACATCCAGAACCTCACCCTGAGCTATAAACCTTCTCAAAACTCGCTAACATCACTGCTATTAAACGTCTGAATATTTCCTTAAACTTGATATCAAATTGAAATGAAATTGTCAGGAAAGGGGAAACCTATGCCATAGAAATCACAAGGTCTTTCTTTCACACCAGAAGTTAACATGACCACTTTACTACTGACTCTGAAATCTGGGCCATTGTAAAAGTTTTTGAAAACAGGTTGGAAAACATCTTTCTGGGTTACTTGATCTCAACTCGGTTATAAAACTGACAATTATCCAAAATCCCTAGATTACAAAAAGGAGGAACTATCCTTTCAGAGTTTCCTCTTTTAATTACTGTCCACTATAACTGCTAGCAGTACAAGTGTGTAGATATATGCACACTAGATGAGAAGTAGCAAGAAAGTACATATGCACAGAGGGGCAGGGGCAAGAATGTTTGTGGAATTCCATAAAAGGATTAGAATTCAATTGTGTTGCCCTCTACCTTTTGAACTTTATATGAACAGAGTTTGAAATTGTACAAACTCCCTGACACAATTTAAAACAAATACAATTAGATTTTCAACCCCTCTAAATTTCTCACCTGGAAACTCGATCATGTTAATTGGTTCTTCTTAGTCACCATGCAAATTAGTGCCTGTTGACGCATTTGCCACAGATGCTTGCAAATTATGTTTGGTCAATTTTTGCATTGCACCTTCTGCGCAGTTTGTGTGAATGACTCATGCAGACTTGATACCTTCTCCATTCAACATAAATTGGAAATGATTCTTAAATTCTATTGTGTAATCAGTAATCACAACATTCAACAACTATTAATCTTCCAAATCATCCAAATGGAAATTATTGCAATATTATTCTATTGTATTTATTTTGTGGCAATGTTTGAAAATACATTAAATTAGTACAGTCAAAAGCATGGCAACATTTTGAGTAAGATCACAATTATAACTTGCCATGTAAAATTCAAAGAAGTGCCCTGTGACACATTATTGCAGCAAGGTTTAAGATCTCATTACTTCCTCTTCAAAGTGAATATTACATGTAAAAAAAAATTCCTAAAACATCTCAAAGTTAGAACGCTTACATGTTCTTGTTTCATAGTTTACTGATAGTAATATTTTGGAACATATACACCTATTTTCTAAACATGTTTTGCAATGTTATGAAAATAGTACAACATAGCAGTTATTCAGAGATCTGAAAAAACACCAAGCAAAATGCAGAGTTTTTTTAAAAAGAGATTGCAGCACCAAGCACTCATTTTTTACAAGTGAAATGACTGACTCATGTCACATGATACCTAAATAGACAGCTCATGGATATAAGTAAATGTTTATAAATACTCAAAAATACTTCTGATCATTATCAGGTTTATTCTGTACAGCATGTGTACACATTAAAGGTGCAATTTTAGTGCTTCAACATATTCTGAGTAAATGGTCAACAAATCTTTGGCCAATTGTGCCACCGTTCAACCTACACATTTTCCTAATGGAATTTTGTGATGAAATAATGACAAAATGTTACGTGCTCACAGACAATATGTGAGAATGCCACAGCAAATGCCAGTATCCAGTCATGTAAACTTAAACACAAATCCAGAATGGATATCACTTGATAGTCACTCCCTCATCCCACCTAATTTAATTGGCCTTTACACTATAAGAAAAAAGTGAGCAATTCTCCTCTTTAATAGATTCTAAAGTCACTTTATTAGTCAGCAATTCCTAAACTGACCTTTGAGTTGCTCTCCCTAACCACTGTTTTTGCAGAAAACTGTCTGATTGACCCAATCAAATTTACTTCTTAGAATGAGAACTTCCCTCCTCTGCAGTGGAATCCACAACAGCTGCATGGTCTGACTAGCCGAGCTGCCTGCTAGATACAAAACAAAAATTTGAACATCACAGTGAAAACAGCTTTGTAATGTTGTAGACACCTTTCAATCATTTCAAAACTGATATTTGAAAAATACAGGTTTTGACAGCTAAGTTACTGAGTATTCCAAATAATGGTCATAATTATCATCATTTCCTCCCAAAGATATTTTTACACAGAGGGTGGTTCACACGTGAGATGGACTTCCTGAGGAGGTGGTGGATGTGGATAAGTTGTAATGTTTGGGGACATCTGGATGGGTGTATGAGTGGAGGAGAAGGGGTTTCGAGGGATGTGGGTCAGGCTGGGAGGGTGGGGCTAGTTTAGTTTGGAATTTTCCTAGCTACCATCAGTTCTGAGGAAGGGTCACTGGACCTGAAATGTTAACTCTGATTTGTCTTCACAAATGCTGCCAGACCTGCTGAGCTTTTCCAGCAATTTCTGTTTTTATTTCTGATTTACAGTATCCACAGTTCTTCCAGTTTTTAAATTTGGGATTATGTTTGGCATGGACTGATTGGGCCAAATGGTCTGTTTCTGTACTGTATGACTAGCTCTCTAGATAGTTATTGTCTCTGGAAATTAACCATTTGAAACTTTCCTCTTGAGAACTTGGCAACATAATATCACAAAATATAAAGTCCCTTCCCAGCAGAATGGGCGATTTCTCAAAGAATGATAGTGTTCATCAAGTTGAATGATGCTGAAGTTTTAGGATATTACCACCTATCAGAGCCCAATTTTAATTTTAAGCATTGCTAAGTCAGGGGAATATTGTAGAATTACATTTTCTTCTGTCCTAACCAACATTGTGCCTTAATATTAACCTCAGAAGAATATCCTCAAAATAAGATAATAATAATAAAATAAAACAATGTTTGGATCTCACACATCAACTATGCTTACATTGAAATTCCAAATCTGCTATTGAATTGTATTGCAATGTGCACAGTTTAGTACTACAAACTTGTAGCGCCAATAAACTGTTTAAGATATTCAAACCCATTTTGCGGCTGGCAGTAGAACCCATGAACCATTTAAAAACATAATAAAAGGTAGACAATCATCACGATCAAGGCAGATTGACATTCGCTCAAAAAAATGTTACTTCTTTTAACAGAGGTTTTCTGTGCACATTATCTCTCCCGGAACCCCACTACCACCCCAAGCATTGCTTTTAAATTATACCAACTTCTAAGGCTTTGCAACAAAAAGAAAATGATATTTTATGCTTTGTGAAAAGTAGAGAAAACTGCACAAAATTGACATAAAGTGGGGATAGATATGCCACAATAGCATGAAGTTTACTTTAAAATAAATCAAGAAAAAGCTCAACTTAAAAGATGACTGTAAAAGAAAACAGAGAGAAACAAACAAACAGTCAGTGGGCCCCTATATCAGCTAAAAAAGCAGCAAGAGCGTGGAAAAGCAAACAAAGGAATTGACACCAGAAAAACAAAATGATAGAATTATTTTAACAAATATAACCGTATTATCTTCAACAAGCAGCTTTTTAAAAAGAGGGAAAAAACAGTGGGAAAGTTCTTCCTGGTCATATTCCTAAAAACACAGCAACAAAAAAAGACAAGTCACATCAGGTCCAAATTAAAGGTGACGATATATCATGGACATTTCCTATTTAGCATGACAATATTTACTTCAGGAATTAGTTCCAAGTCAGCTATATATTTCCTCGATCAATGCAAATTGTTATTTTTCCAATGAATTGTGCCTTACCAGACAATACTTGTGAGATCTTTCAAAATTCTTTATAAAAATTATCAGCGTGGTTATTTGAATATAATAATAATGGAACTGCTAGTGATTCCTCACTTGCCCTGAGGATGGACTCTTCTGGTTTTCACAGACAGAAAACAATTGGAAATTGTAGAATTTTACATTGTTAGTCTATTTGTAAAACTTGAATTGTCTTGAATTTTGAAGATATAATGAGTCTTGTTAATCAACCTCACAGGTCCTGAATAGACTAATTTGACATTTGTGTGATATCTAATTTCTCAATTCCATAATAAAAAGTTATAGATTTTCCATTACTTATAAGGTTACGATATTTCAGTTTCTACTTTAACTTCATTGCACGTCTAAATCCTTCTTTCATTTCCGAACATTACAAAAAGTGAATACTAAAACAATTTTTAAAAATTCATTTATTAACAAACAAGGGCAGGAATTATACAGTTACTGGTAGGGCCCTGCGCAGTGTTGCCAAAGAGAAAGGTCTTGAAGGTTCAGGCACATAGTTCTTTGAAAGTTGCATCACAGGTGGACAGGGTGATTAACAAGTATTTATAGTACTCTTGCCTTCATTGCTGAGACCATTGTACATAGGAGTTGGGACATCATGATGAGGTTGTACAGGACATTGGTGAGGCCACTTCTGGGGTACTGTGTGCAGTTCTGGCTACCCCATTGTCAGAAAGATATTATTAAATTGGAGAGGGGACAGAAAAGATTTACAAAGATGTTGCTGGGACTAGATGGTTTGTGTTATAAGGAGAGGCTGGATTGGCTGGAATCATTTTTCACTGAAGTATAGGAGGTTGAGGGATGACCTTATAGAAGTTTATAAAATCATGAGGGGCATAGATAAGGTGAATAGCAAAGGTATTTTCCCTAGGATGGGGAAGTTCAAAACTAGGGGGCATATTTTTCACACAGAAGGTGGTTTGTATTTGGAATAAACTGTCAGAGGAAGTGATAGATGCGGGTACAATTATAATTAAAAGATATTTGGATAGGTATATGAGTAGGAAAGGTTTAAAGGGATATGGGCCAAACCAAGCAAGTGGGACTAGTTTAGTTCAGGAAACTTGGTTGTTTGAACGAGTTGAACCGAGGGCTGTGTTCAATGTTGTGTAACTCTATGGCTTGATTATTCCCTCATGGGACATGGGCATTACTGGCTGAACAAGCATTTATTGACCATTTCCTAATTATCCTTGAGAAGGTGGTCGTGAGCTGCCCTCTTGGAGTCATGGAGTCATACAGCACGGAAACAGATCCTTCGGTCCAACTAGTTCATGATGAACATAATCCCAAACTAAACTAGTCCCACCTGCTTGCTCCTGGCCCATATTCCTCCAAACTTTTCCTATTCATGTACTTATCAAAATGTCTTTTAAATGTTGTAACTGTACCCACATTGATCACTTCCTCAGCAAGTTCATTCCACACATGAACCACTCTGTGTAAAAAAGTTTGCACCTCATGTTTTTTTCAAATCTCTCTCCTCTCACCTTAAAAACATACCCTGATTTTGAAATCCCCATTCTAGGAAAAGACAACAATCATTAACTCTATCTATACCCTTCATTATTTTATAAACTTCTATCAGGTCAGCTCTCAACCTCCTACGTTCCATGAATTGTATAAGCCCTACCCATTTGTTGTACCAAACTACAATACCTTTCATTTATCCGGATTGAACTTCACCTGCCATTTTTCAGTCAATTGACCCACCGATTCTGTCTCTTTGCTAGGAGACCTACAATGCCCTTAGGGAGAAAAATCCAACATTTTGATCCAATGGACGTGGAGGAACAGTGACCTATTTCAAAATCAGGATGGCAAATGGTTTGGACGGAAACTTGCAGATGGCAGTATTCCCAAGTATCTGCTGCACTTGTCCTAGATGTTAGTGGTCGTGGGTTTGGAAGATCCTGTCTAAAGATTTTTGGTGAATTTCTGCAGTGCATCTTGGAGATGGCACACACTGCTGCCACCGAATGTCAGTGGTGGAGGGAGTGGAAGTTTGTAGATGTGGGTGCCAAATCAAGGGGGCTGCAATGTCCTGGGTGGCATCAAGCTTTTTGACTGAAGCATGAACAAGACACTCTCTAACGTGAGTCTTATAGATGGCGGACAGGCTTTGTCAAGTCAGAAAGTAAGTTGAAGTATTCCTAGCCTTTGACCTCATCTTTTTGCTGTTATGTTTGCAATGCTAATCCAGTTCAGTTTTTGGTCAATAGTGACACCCAGGATGAAGATAGTTGGGTATTCATTGATGATAATGTCATTGAACATCAATAGGCTATGGTTAGTCCATTGCCTGCTATTCGTGTTGCACGAATGTTGCTTGCCACTTGTTAGCCCAAACCTCGATACAGTTCAGGTCTTGCTGCACTTGTTTCAGTATCTGAGGAGTCACAAATGGTGCTGAACATTGTGTAGTCATCAATGAACACCCCCACTTCTGACTTATAGTGGACAGAAAGTCATTGATGAAACAGCTGAAGATAGTTGGGAGTAGAATTCTCACCTCATCTTCCAATTCAACTTTTTTGTCCAAGTTTGAACCAATAAAGTCAGGAATTCAGTGGTCCTGGCAGAACCCATATTGGATGTCAGTTAGTCAGTTGTTGTTGAGTAGGTATTGCTTGATAGTACTGTTGACACTTTCCATCACTTTACTGATAATCAAGAATAGACTGATGAGACAGTAATTGGCTAGGTTGGATTTGACCCACTGTGTGTGTTCAGGATATACCTGGGCAATTTTCCACATTGCCAGGTAAATGTTAGCGTCACTTCTGGGTTTGTCAATGAAGCCAATTATTGAATGTGAATGACAAGTAGTAAAGTATATTGGGAAAGACAAAATCTATCCTGACAGGCTTGCTTTGGCCAGATTATTTCAAAATCAGTGGCCAATACCTTCACTTTGCCATCAACTGCAAAATCCAGACCCTTCTATAATTTTCAGATATGTGTCAATTATTTTTAAAATTATTATTACAGCCATTTTCTGCCAAAATTTATTGCTCCCAAATTTAGTGAACTATCTTTTAAAGCTTCAACGAATTCCTTCCTACTCAAACTCATGCTATCTGTACCATATACTTTCAAGAGCACATAAGACCAGAGCTGCATTAATAGCTCCCTGAGCAACTTCTCTGCTATTGCTGAAAATGAAAACCGCCAAAATTCCCAGGTTTTCCAACTTTCTTAAATATATTCTTCGACAGGATACATTGGCACTAGCAAAGCTAGCCTTTATTACCCATTACTAATGGACCTGAAAAAAAGGGAGTAGTGAAACATCTGAGTTGGCAGGCAAGTCCCGCAGGGATGCTGAATCAAAATTCTGGAATTCTCTCCTGAACAATATTGTGTATCTTCAAAAACCCATATCAACAGTACATTCTCAAGGACAACCATGGATGGGCAATAAATGCTGGCCCGGCTAGCAACGCTCACATCCCATTAGGGTTTTTTTTAAAAAAGACTTTGTAATTGACTTCAATTTTATGGAAGGTATTATTACTTTGGGAGATGGTTGGATGAGTACTTTAGTTTCTGCTGTTTTGTGAAAGTCACAATTTTCCATATTCTTTAGACATTACTAACATACAAAACAGGAATTGGAATAAGCCATCTGGCCCCTTGAGCCTGTTCTGTAATAAGATCACGGCTGACATGATTGTAAACACAAATCTACATTTTCACCTACTTATGATGAGCATTCATCTTCTTGCTTAGCAAGAATTTATCCATCTCTGCCCTAAAACGTTCAAAGACCTCAAATTATAATGGGATCTTGATCAGATGGGCCAATGGGCTGAGAAGTAGCAGATGGAGTTTAATTCAGATAAATGTCAGGTGCTGCATTTTGGGAAAGCAAATCTTAGCTGGACTTATACACTTTATGGTAAGGTCCTAGGGAGTATTGCTGAATAAAGAGAACTTGGAATGCAGGGTCATAAATCCTTGAAAGTGGAATCTCAGGTAGATAGGATAGTGAAGGTGTTTGGTGTGCTTTGCTTTATTGGTCAGAGTATTGAGTACAGGAGTTGGGAGGTCATGTTGCAGCTTTACAGAACATTGGTTAGGCGACTGTTGGAATATTGTGTGCAATTCTGGTTTCCTTCCTATCGGAAAGATGTTGTGAAATTTGAAAGGGTTCAGAAAAGATTTTCAAGGGTGCTGCCACGGTTGGAGGATTTGAGCTATAGGGAGAGGCTGAACAGGCTGGGGCTGTTTTCCCTGGAGCGTTGGAGGCTGAGGGGTGACCTTTTAGAGGTTTACAAATTTATGAGGGGCGTGGATAAGATAAATAGACAAAGTTTTTTTCCCTGGGGTGGGGGGAGTCCAAAACTAGAGGGCGTTGGTTTAGGGTGAGAGGGCAAAGATATAAAAGTGACCTAAGGGGCAACTTTTTAATGCAGAGGGTGGTACTCATATGGAATGAGCTGCCAGAGGAAGTGGTGGAGGCTAGTACAATTGCAACATTTAAAAGGCATCTGGATGGTTGTATGAATAGGAATGGTTTGGAGGGGTATGGGCCAGGTGCTGGCAGGTGTGATTAGGTTGGGTTGGGATATCTAGTCAGCATGGATGGGTTGGACTGAAGGGTCTGTTTCCGTGCTGTACATCTGTACGACTCTATGACTCCACTTCTACAATGTTCTCTGGAAGATAGCAAAGGCTCAACACCTTCTCAGAAAACAAATTCTTCTCACCTGTTGTAAATGGGCGACCTCTGATTTTTAAACAGTGATCCCGAATTCTGGATTGTCCCATAAAATCTATCAGGTCAAGACTCCTCAGGATCTTATGTTTCAGTCAAATCACCTTTTGCTCTTCTAAACTCCAGTAAATATTGGTCTGTCCAATCTTTTCTTAGACAACTCAACCATTCCTAGTATCAATCAGGTAAAGCTTCCCTGAACTGCTTCTTTAAATAATATGCTAAACACTATGCACGATGTTGTGAATGTAGTCTCACTTATCCGTTATGTAACTGAACATTTTCTCATACTGATGTATTCAAATCCCCTTACAGTAACTGATAATGATCTATTAGCTTTCATATTTACTTGCTATACTTGCAAACTAATCTTTTGCAATTCATGCACGAGGCTAACCAAATCCTTCTGTTTCTTAGAGCTCTATAATCAATCTTGTTTAACTTGTCTTCACTGAGATGTATCTATTATGATTCTATTGGGGAGGATCAGGACTTGCATATTATTATGAAGTAGGCCAAGGTCATCTGTAGGTGGAACATACTGCAACCATGTACACCGGTGGTGGGGGATGAACGTTTAAGTTAGTAAATAGGTGACAATCAAGTAGCTTTTTTTTTCTTTGGATGGCATTAAGCCCCTTGCACATTTTGCAGCCGCACTCTTGAATTATTGTAGATGATGGACTGGCTTTGGGAAGTCAGGGGGTGAATCTTTCTGTGCAGAATTCACTACCTTTGACTTGATATTGTGATCACAACATTTACAGAGCTGATCCAAATAAATTCTGGCCAATGATAATCCTCAGTATTTTGATATATTCTATTATTCACTTGTGGAGGTGGAGGTCACTGGCTGGCCAGCATTTGTTGCCTGTCCAAGTTGAGAAGGGTCAGGGGTAGGGATTCAGCAACAGTAATGCTATTGAATGTAAAGGGGAAATGGTGCGAATAACTTTTGGTGGAGACAGTAGTTGCTTGGCACTTGTAAGGTGCGAATGTTACCTGTCACTCATCATTCCAACTAAAATGTGTTCAAAGACTTACTGCACATGTGCATGAACCGTTACATTTTCTGAGGAGTTGTAAATGGAACTTGACACTGTTTAGCCATCAGCAAAGATTTCAATTTCAAACCTTACAATGGAAGGAAGGTCACTAATGAAACAGATGAATATAGTTAGGCTTAGGACACTGACATGAGAAACTGTTGAGACTTCAATGGTTGACCTTCATTAACAACCACCATCTTCCACAACTAGTAAATAACTTTGATATTTCCTCTCTGCAATAATTTGCAATGACTTTCAATTTGAATTTTCATCTTCTTTTACTTTGGTCTTAAAAGATTTCCTCTTACATTAGCTGAGATAATGATAATAATCCACTCCTATATTTCTGCTAATTCTGCTCTAATGGCACAAAAACCATGTACACTACACAGAACAAACCATTCTTTAGCTTGCGCTTCTCGAAGGAAATATCTAGCCTCCTCTGACCAGCCTCTGACAGAGTGCGGTTTAAGGCTAAACTTAAACAGATTATGGAGTTGAGTCTGCCCCTTCTTTGACTTTGTGTGTCGATACTTATACCGCCACCCTATTTCAGAATACATGTTTATGAAAACCTGCAAATGCTTATCGATGGTTTTATCAATTATTTGTCCAAACAATAACATTTTTTAGCAAACATATCATTTTTATAAGGAAAGTTATAAATACAAAGAATTAAATGTTAAATGCAAGTTTTTTTTTAAATCACAAGTAACATTGTTAGGGATTTAGTTCAAGCTTCACAAATGATTGCTCAGGCTCCCCTTAAATGGAATACAAATAGAGCTTGGGAAATACTCGTTTGTAGGACTGTAGTGTGGATGACATCCAAAACAGAACAGAATAGCTTTCAGAGCACAGCAATGTAGAAACAGGTGTAGGTCATTCAGCCCTTGAGACTCTTCTACAATTAAATTAATCATGGTTGATCTGGATCTTAAATCCATTCATCTGGAATGGTTTGTATACCTTAATACTCTTGCCCATAAAAATTATATTAATCTTACTTTTAAAATTTACAATTTTCTTTGCATCTTTTTAGGGAAGAGTTCCAAATTTCCATTACCCAGTGTGAAGACACTCCACACTTCAAAAGTACTCCATTGGCTGGAATGCTTTGATATTGAGACTGTAAAAGACATTATACAAATGCTAAAAGAAAAATTCTAACATCACCAGAGATTGACCAAGTTTCAATTAAAAGTACTCACCCCTGTTCAGTATTTCTCTACCAGAGGCAGTAGTCCCTTCCTTAAAAAATAAGTACTTTCAATAAACTTCTTTGGTCACATTGTAATACACCTCAAGGGTGGGTGGGGTTCGAACTGAGATGTTATGACAACCACTGCACCACAACACCCCTTAAAATATCCCATCTACATTAGCAAAACACAGTTATCTTAAACACCTCAATTAGAGCTTTTTATCTAGTTTGTTCTAATCTAAACACATACCAACCTTGACTGAACTGATATGGAAATTGAAGAACTAGTAGCTCACTTAACAAATCCGAAGCTGCACCTTTATAATTGACTGATATGGTACTGCAATATGTGTCGATGATAGAAGTATTGAAGAAGGAAATAAATCAGGAGATAGAAAAGACATGTAAAAAACACAACATTACAATAATCAAGGGGGACTTCAACATGCAAATGAGCTGGGAAAATTAGGTGGGTAGCAGATCTCAAGAAAAGGAATTCACGAAATATTCACAAGATGGCTTTTTGGAGTAGCTAATGGTGAAGCCTACAAGGGTACAGGCAATTCTGGATTTGGTGATATGTAATGAAACAGACTTAAATAGGGACCTTAAGGCAAAGAAACCGATAGGGGTCAGTTACCATTCCATGGTAGAATTCACCCTCCAGCTTGAGAGGGAGAAGCTGGAAGCAGATGTAACAGTACTACAATTGAGTAAAGGTAACTACAACACCATGCAACTGGCCAGAGTTGGAAAGGGAGACTCACAGTGAAGACCGTGGAACAGCAATGGCATGAGTATCTGCTGGAACTCGGGAATGCACAACAGAATTCCAACCCAAAGAAGGAGAAACACACTAACGGGAGGATGAGGCAACCATGGCTAACAGGGGAAGTCAGGGACAGAAGAAAAGCAAAAGAAAAAGCTTACAGTGTGGTGAAGATCAGTTGAAAGGCAGAGGATTGGGAAGCCATTAAAACCCAGCATAGGATAACTTAAAAAGCAATAAGGGGTATAAGACGAAATATGACAGTAAGCTAGCTAGTATTATAAAACAAGATTGCAAGAGGTCTTCTTTTGATAAATAAAAAGGTAAGAGACGAGCAAGAGTGGACATTGATCCACTGGAAAATAAGGCTGAAGAAATAGTAATGAGAAGCAAAGAAATAGCTGAGGAACTGAATAGGTACTTTGCATCAGCTTTCAATGGAATACACCAGCAAAATATAAGCACTTTAAGAAGTCAGAGGGCAGAGCTGAATTTGGTGCTGGGGAAACTGAAAGGTCTGATGGTGGATAAATTAGAGGAGAAAGTGAGGACTGCAGATGCTGGAGATCAGAGCTGAAAATGTGTTGCTGGAAAAGTGCAGCAGGACCTGCTGCACTTTTCCAGCAACACATTTTCAGCAGTGGTGGATACATTACCCTGACCAGACAGATCAAACTCCAGAGTTCTGAAGGAGATGGCTGAAGAGATTGTAGAAGCTTTGGTCATGATTTTTCAGGAATCACTGGAGTCAATGGTTAATGTAACACTCTGTTTAAAAAAGGACAGAGGGAAAAGGCAGAAAGTATAGCCTGACATCGATCATTGGTAAAATTTTAGAGTCCATTATTCAGGTCAAGATTGCGCAGCACAGGTCATTCTACTGTAACACACATTTTGTTTATGCAAATCCATTATAAAGCGATTGACGAATTGGCGACAACATTTCTATAGTGCAAATTTATAGAGCATGTATTGGTTATAACACGATTCCGGTCCCATTAGTTTAAATGGTGCTGTTATTACGTGATTTTCTTACGACACGGGATTGCTCGAGAACGGAACTACCGCATTACAGCAGAACTGACTGTATTTGGAAGTGTGTGGTAAAATAGGGCTCAATCAGCATAACTTTGTCAAAGGGAGGTCACGTCTGACAAATCTGTTACAATTCTATAAGGTGGATGTGATCAATTTGGATTTCCAGAAGCTCCCTGACAAGGTTCCACACAGGAGGCTGCTAAATAAGACACATGGTTTTAGGAGCCAAGGTACTGGTATGGATAGAGAATTGACTGACTAACAGAAGTAGGGATAAGGATAAGGAAGTCTTTTTCAGGAGTGGCCTCCAGTGATGGGTGGAGTTTTGCAGGGGTCCATGTTGGGACCACAACTATTCAGGATATACATTAATGATGTGGACAAGGGAACTAAGGGCATTGTTGCTAAATTTTCAGATAACAGTATGGTAGGTAGAAGTGCAGGTAGTGTTGAGGAAGTGTGCAGGCTACAGAAGAACTCGGACAGTCTAGGAAAGTGGGTAAAGAATTGGAAGATAACATACAATGTGGGAAAATATGAAGTTATGCATTTAGGGAGCAAGAATAGAGGCAGAGACTATTGTTTAATGGGAATGGCTTTGGAATCTAAAGAACAAGGGCACTTGTGAGTCCCAGTTCAGGATTCTCTTAAGTTTAACTTGCAGATTCAATCGGCAGTGAAGAAGGCAAATGCAATCATAGCATTCATTTTAAGAGAGCTAGAATACAAGACCAGAAATGTACTGCTGAGGCTATGAAAAACTCTGATTAGGCCTCATTTGGAATATAGGTAGTTCTCCTATAATGCGGTAGTTGCATTCCCATGAGACATTATGTTATATAAAATCACGTAATAGAAGTAATGGGGTCTAAGGGAAAAATAGGGTTAGAGCCTCCAGGTTAGTAAACCTGTCCTTTTCTGGTCAGTTACAGAAATGCTAAGTTGTTACAAGCAAAATTTTCTAATGTATTACAGTATTCTCAGCTTCTTGTGGAGTGGAGTTTATCCAAAAACCTGGCTCTCTGCAATGAAACTTTGCGAATTTTTTTTGGCGCAAGTAAAATCTCCTTTTTTTTGAGGGGGTGGCTAAAAGACTGGGATGCTCTAAATGGCTGGAATTTTTGATGAGTCTCAGGTTTCGGAGAGAATGAAAGGCTGAGACCCTCAGATCCTCCCCCCACTTCCTTTCAAAGAGAGACTAGGTGAACTTGGATCAAGCATAAATCGAGGATGGATGGGGTGGAAAAGAGATGAAAATCGTCAGTAGTCTCTCCTTAGTTTCACACCTCCCCCCGTTCCACACACACAACCCCTCTCGAATAAAGCCGCTGTGTTGAAGCTGCACATACCCAACAACTGAGTCTCTGCCTTACAAAACACCCTTTGTACTCTCCAACACTCGCTGGACATTGCTGTATTTGCACCTTCTTTCACTCCCTATTTCTCTCTCTTCCTGCTCCTCGGTCCCCAACTCTGTGCATGATCCCAGTAAGCATTACAGTAAAATATTCCAATGTTTACTTCCCCTACCTTAGTTACAGACAGAATTGAAAACATACATACATACAACAACCTGTTGCAATAAATGCACTAGCAGAATAAATCATAGCCAGCTTGTAATACAGGGGATGGAATTGCATAACTGTGCACAGGAATTTGCTTTATAAGAAAAGGTCCACAATTCACAAATTGCATTACAGCCAAATTGTGTTTACGAAACTTGTGTTACAGGAGAACTACCTTATTGTGAGCAGTTTTGTGTTCCATATCTAAAGAAGAATGGACTGGCAGGAAACGGTTAAGGTTTGCAAGAATGATCCTGGGGTGAAACGCCTGTCATAGAGTCATAGAAATGTACAGCACGGAAACAGACCCTTCAGTCCAACTCGCCCATGCCGACCAGCTATCCCAACCCAATCTAGTCCCACCTGCCAGCACCTGGCCCATATCCCTCCAAACCCTTCCTATTCATATACCCAGCCAGATGCCTTTTAAATGTTGCAATTGTACCAGCCTCCACCACTTCCTCTGGCAGCTCATTCCATATACGCACCACCCTCTGCCCCTTAGGTCCCTTTTATATCTTTCCCCACTCACCCTAAACCTATGCCCTCTAGTTCTGGACTCCCCCACCCCAGGGCAAAGACTTTGCCCATTTATTCTATCCATGCCCCCCATGATTTTATAAATCTCAGCCTTTGCCAGGGAAAACAGCCCCAGCCTACTCAGCCTCTCCCTATAGCTTAAATCCACCAACCCTGGCAATATCCTTATAAATCTTTTCTGAACCCTTTCAAGTTTCACAACATCCTTCCAATAGGAAGGAGACCAGAACTGCATGGAACATTCCAAAAGTGGCCTAACCAAGTCCTGTACAACCGCAACATGACCTCCCAACTCCTATACTTAATGTTCCGACCAAACGCCTTCTTCACCATCCTATCTACCTGAGACTCCACTTTCAAGGAACTATGAACCTTTCTTCCAAGCAACACTCTCTAGGACCTTACCATTAAATGTAAAAGTCCTGCTAAGATTTGCTTTCCCAAAATGCAACACCTCGCATTTATCTAAATTAAACTCCATCCATCACTCTTCAGCCCATTGGCCCATCTGATCAAGATCCTATTGTAATCTGAGGTAACCTTCTTCGCTGTCCACTATACCTCCAAATTTGGTGTCATCTGCAAACTTACTAACTATACCTCTTATGTTCATATCCAAATCATTTATATAAATGATGAAAAATAGTGGACCCACTACCGATCCTTGTGGCACACCACTAGTTACAGGTCTCCAGTCTGAAAAACAATCCTCCACCACCACCTTCTGTCTTCTAACTTTGAGCAAGTTCTGTAGTCAAATTGTTAGTTCTCCCTGTATTCCATGAGATCTAACCTTGCTAACCAATCTCACATGGGGAACCTTGTCGAACACCTTACTGAAGTCCATATAGATCACGTCCACCGTTCTGCCCTCATCAATCCTGTTACTTTTTCAAAAATCTCAATTAAGTTTGTAATACATGATTTCCCACGTACAAAGCCATGTCGACCAACCCTAATCAGTCCTTGTCTTTCCAAATGTGTGGAAATCCTGTCCCTCAGGATTCTCTCCACCAAACTGTCCACCACTGATGTCAGGCTCACTGGTCTATAGTTCCCTGGCTTGTCCTTACTACCTTTCTTAAATAATGGTACCATGTTAGTCAACCTCCAGCCTTCTAACACCTCACCTGCAAACATCTGCCCCCAATCAGCTTCTAAAGGTTCTTGCCTAATACCGTCAAAATTAGCCTTCCTCCAATTTAGAACTTCAACTGTTAGATCTGGTCTATCCTTTTCCATCACTATTTTAAAACTAATAGAATTATAGTTGCTGGCCCCAAAGTACTCCCCCACTGACACCTTGGTCACCTACCCTGCCTTATTTCCCAAGTATACATCAAGTTTCACACCTTCTCTAGTAGGTACATCCACATACTGACTCAGAAAAATTTCTTGTACACTCTTAGAAATTTCCTCTCCATCTAAACTCTCAACACTATGGCAGTCCCCAGTCTATGCTAGGAAGGTTAAAATCCTCGACCATAACCACCCTATTACACCCAAAAAACTGAAATTTCCTTACAAATTTGTTTCTCAATTTCCCACAGACTATTAAGGGGTCTATAATACAATCCCAATAAGGTGATCATCCCTTTCTTATTTCTGTTCCACCCGCCTGTCATATGAGGAGAGGTTGAGGGTTCTGAGTCTGTAATCAATGGAGTTTAGAAGGACAAGGGGATCCGATTCAAACTTACAGAATACTGAGGCTTGGATACAGTGGAAATGGATAAGACATTTCCACTTCTTGGAGAGACTAGGACCCGAGGCCACACCCTCAGAGTAAAGGGATGACGCTATAGAACTGAAATGGGAAGGAACTTCTTCAGCCAGAAGGTGATTAACCTGTGGAACTCAATGCTGCTGAAGGCTGTGAATGTAAATCGTTGAGTGTATTTTAAGTCAGAAATAGATAGGTTCTTGATTAGTAAGGGAATGAAGGGTTACAGAGAGAAGGCTGGAGAGTAGGGCTGAATGATCGAATGGCACAGCAGATTCAATGGGCTGAACGGTTTATGGTCTAATACCTTGATGCGGTGATCAAGATTGAGAGAATCTGTCACACCTCCACCAGCTCTGTTCTCTCCGGTAAAATCCAACTTAAGCTGAAGAAAATTTTTTAAATTTATTTTACTGTGACTTTTAATTGATATATCAAAGAACTTTGAAAAGTGAATCAACCATTTTGTACTTCCCACAAACCGGTGAAAGTTCCAGTGAGAAACAGCAGAAAAGGACCCATAAGAATATCTCAGCAACTCTGTGAACAGAAATCACTGAACCACAAATCCAGTCTTAATTAGAAGAGTTATAGGAGAATGCTTCATTATTGTTTACCTGAAACTAAAATCTAATTATTTGTAACGAGTAGTGATTTTCATTTTGTAAAAGCACCTGGTCCATGCTTTCCGTCAATCTGGGTTTGAAAGTCAGGTAAACTGAGGAATTTTTTAAAAATTGTGCAATAACTCTGAGAATAGTGTTAAAAGTTACACAACACCAGGTTATAGTCCAATGTGTTTATTTGGGAGCACTAGCTTTCAGAGCACTGCTCCTTCATCAGGTGGTTGTGGAGTAGAAGATTGTGAGACACTGAATTTATAGCTCTCAATTCTGTGTCTCACAATCTTATACTCCACAACTACCTGATGAAGGAGCAACGCTCCGAAAGCAAATACTTCCAAATAAACCTGATGGACTTTAGCCTAGTGTTATGTGATTTTTAACTTTTACACCCCAGTCCAAAACCGGCACCTCGAAATCCTGAGAATAATGGAGTTTGATTTCTCCCATGATACTCCAGTGAGGTGTGATATATCACAGGTTATGTATACATTTCAATGGAAAATAAATGTAACTTAAAATGCCACATAAGGCCTCTTTGCATCCTGACTGTTTAAAATTCCATTTCACGATCATTGTGCAAATCTAAATAAGTAGAAACTGTTTTCACATGGAAGGATGCAAAATAACCTTAAGGTTCTGGAAAAAACAGTGGATAAACTTTAATATAATTAAAGTTAAAAATCACAGAACACCGGGCTATAGTTCAACAGGTTTATTTGGAAATACAAGCTTTCGGAACACTGCCCCTTCGTCAGATAGCTAGTGACTAGCTACCAAGTAAACCTGTTGGACTATAACCTGGTGTTGTGGGAGTTTTAATTTTGTTCACCCCAGTCCAACACCGGCACTCCACATCATTAATATAGCTATTCAATATGGTTCATAAATGGCATTGTGATTTCTTTTTAATTCTCTCATGATACATAGGATTTTTACCCAGCCACAGCAAAGGAACAACAAGATATTTCCAAGCCAGGATGGTGAGGGGCTTGGAGGGGACCTTATAGGTTGTATACCTGCACTACCTAATCCTTCTACACAGACGTTGTCATGGATTTGGAAGGTTGTCTAAAGGTCATCAGTGAACTTCTGCAATGCATCTTGCAGATAGTACACATTGCTACTGAGCAGTGGTGATTGAGTGACTGAATATCTGTGCATGTGGTGTCAATGAAACAGGTTTTGTTCTGGATGTCACACTTGAGTATTGTTGGAGCGCATCTGCCAGGCAAGTAAAGGGGAATCCAAAACACTCCTGATTTGTGCTTTGTAGATGATTGACAGACTTTGATGAAGTCAGGAGATAAGTTACTTGCTACAATATTCCTAGCTTCTAACCTGCCCTTGTAGCCATTTCTGAACAATACAGAAATTTTAACAAAAGTAGTCTTTGAACATGGTAACCTTTATCAGAACACTAAAATCATCACAATTGCAGACAACAAACAGTTAACTAATAACATGAAGATCTTCCTACCACATGAATGCTATTTAGTGATTTATAATGTACATTGAGAATTGCACGACAATAAAGGATATTCTATATGTATAATTTCTCCTTATATTCATTTGAATTTTGTATTTGCTGCATAAACTCAGCTGATTTATTTTTAAACTTATTTTTCTCAGCATGTTTTCTTAACAATTTAATCCAAAACCAGGAGCTGTATAAAAATGGGGAAGACTTGTTACAATTATACAGGATGTGGATGTGACCACACCTGGAGTTTTTAAAAAAATTCATTTATACAATGTGGGCATTACTGGCTATGCCAGCAGTTATTGCCCCTCCCTAATTGCGCAGTGGCACTTAGGAGTCAACCACATTGCTGTGGGTCTGGAATCTCACGGAAGCCAAATCAGGTTCAGGCCCCAATAGTAAGACAGAAATTCAGAAACAAATATGTAGGAAGATCTCAGATATATGTAAGCATAAGAGAGATAGGTGCGTGCAACAGGGTAGGTTTTACAATTGGGGGAAGGGCAATTACGATGCTGTAAGACAGGATCTGAGGAGCATAAGTTGGGAGCATAGGCTGTCAGGGAAGGATGTCGTGGAAATGTGGAATTTTTTCAAGGAACAGATACGACGTGTCCTTGATATGTATGTACCTGTCAGGCAGGAAAGAGATGGTCGTGTAAGGGAACCTTGGTTGACGAGGGAGGTTGAATGTCTTGTAAAGAGGAAGAAGGGGGCTTACATAAGGTTGAGGAAACAAGGTTCAGACAGAGCATTGGAGGGATACAGGATTGCCAGAAGGGAGCTGAAGAAAGGGATTAGGAGAGCTAAGAGAGGGCATGAAAAATCTTTGGCGGATAGGATCAAGGATAACCCCAAGGCATTTTATGCGTATGTGAGAAACATAAGAATGACGAGAACGAGGGTAGGTCCGATCAAGGACAGTAGTGGGAGACTGTGTATCGAGTCGGAAGAGATAAGTGAGGTCTTGAATGAGTACTTTTCTTCAGTATTTACAAACGAGAGGGACTGTATTGTTGAAGAGGAGAGTTTGAAATGGACTGGTAAGCTAGAGGAGATACTTGTTAGGAAGGAAGATGTGTTGGACATTTTGAATAACTTGAGGATAGACAAGTCCCCCGGGCCTGACGGGATATATCCTAGGATTATGTGGGAAGCAAGAGAGGAAATTGCAGAGCTGTTGGCAATGATCTTTTCGTCTTCACTGTCAACGGGGGTGGTACCAGGGGACTGGAGAGTGGCGAATGTTGTGCCCCTGTTCAAAAAAGGGAATAGGGATAACCCCGGGAATTACAGGCCAGTTAGTCTTACTTCGGTGGTAGGCAAAATAATGGAAAAGGTACTGAGGGATAGGATTTATGAGTATCTGGAAAGACACTGCTTGATTAGGGACAGCCAGCACGGATTTGTGAAGGGTAGGTCTTGCCTTACAAGTCTTATTGAATTCTTTGAGGAGGTGACCAAGCATGTGGATGAGGGTAGAGCAGTGGATGTAGCATACATAGATTTTAGTAAGGCATTTAATAAGGTTCCCCATGGTAGGCTTATGCGGAAAGTCAGGAGGCATGGGATAGAGGGAAATTTGGCCAGTTGGATAGAAAACTGGCTAACCGGTCGAAGTCAGAGAGTGGTGGTAGATGGTAAATATTCAGCCTGGAGCCCAGTTACAAGTGGAGTTCCGCAGGGATCAGTTCTGGGTCCTCTGCTGTTTGTAATTTTTATTAATGACTTGGAAGAGGGAGTCGAAGGGTGGGTCAGTAAATTTGCAGATGATACGAAGATTAGTGGAGTTGTGGATAGTGAGGACGGCTGTTGTCGGCTGCAAAGGGATATGATGCAGAGCTGGGCTGAGGAGTGGCAGATGGAGTTCAACCCTGCCAAGTGTGAGGTTGTCCATTTTGGAAGGACAAATAAGAATGCGGAATACAGGGTTAACGATAGGGTTCTTAGTAAGGTGGAGGAGCATAGATCTTTGAAAGTCGCCACTCAGGTGGATAGAGCTTGTAAGAAGGTGTATTAGCGTTCATTAGCAGAGGGATTGAATTCAAGAGTCGTGAAGTGATGTTGCAGCTGTATAGGACCTTTGTAAGGCCACATTTGGAGTACTGTGTGCAGTTCTGGTCGCCTCACTTTAGGAAAGATGTGGAAGCTTTGGAGAGGGTGCAGAGAAGATTTACCAGGATGTTGTCTGGAATGGAGAATAGGTCGTACGATGGTAGGTTGAGCGTGCTAGGCCTTTTCTCATTGGAACGGAGAAGGATGAGGGGTGACTTGATAGAGGTGTATAAGATGATCATGGGAATAGATAGAGTAGACAATCAGAAATTTTTTCCCCGGGTACAACAGAGTGTTACAAGGGGACGTAAATTTAAGGTGAAGGGTGGAAGGTATAGGGGAGATGTCTAGGGTAGGTTCTTTACCCAGAGAGTGGTGGGGGCAACGAATGCGCTGCCTGTGGGAGTGGCAGAGGCAGAATCATTGGCGAACTTTAAGTGGCAATTGGATAGGTATATGGATTGGTGATTAAGCTAGGACAAATGTTTGGCACAACATCGTGGGCCGAAGGGCCTGTTCTGTGCTGTATTGTTCTATGTTCTATAATAAGGTTGTAATAATGGGGGATTTTAATTTTCCAAACACTGACTGGGACTACCATAGTGTTAAAGGTTTAGGTGGTGAAGAATTTGTCAAATGTGTTCAAGAAAACTTTCTTGATCAATATGTGGATGCTCCTGCTGGAGAAGGAGCAAAACTAGATCTTCTTTTGGGCAACAAGGCAGGGCAAGTGACTGAAGTAAAAGTGAGAGAACACTTTGGATCTAGTGATCATAATTCTATTAGTCTCAAAATAGTTATGGAAAAGGATAAACTTTCCATAGAAGTTAAAGTTTTTAATTGGAATAAGGCAAATTTTAATGGTAAAAGACAAGAACGTTTAAAAGTTGAAGTACATTGAAGTACATAAAAGGACGTCTGACAAGTGGGAGGCATTCAAGAGTGTGATGATGAGAGTTCAGAGGCATTTAGTTACCTGTTAGAGTGAAGGTAAAGCTGATTAGATTAAGGAACAATGGGTAAATAAAGATATGAGGTTGTAGTCAAGAATAAAAGATAATCTTATTTTAGATATAGACAACTTGGTTCAATTGAATCTCTTAATCAATATAAAGAGTATAAGGGCACTCTTAAGAGAGAAATCAGGGTGGCAAAGAGGGATTATGAAATAGCATTGGCAGATAAGGTTAAGGATAATCCAAATATGTTCTACAAATACATTAAGAGCAAGAAGGTAATTAGTGAGAGTAGGGCTTCTTAAAGATCAAGGAGGTCATCTTTGTGTTGAACTCCAGGTAATGGGAGAGATACTAAATTAATATTTCGCATCAGTTTTTACTGTGGAGAAAGAAATTGAGTCGAGAGAATGCAGAGAAATAAACTCTGATGTTTTAAAAATAATTCACATTGCAAATGTAGTAGTTCAGGAGGTCTTAGAGAATTTAAAGGTGGATAAAGCTCCAGGACCTTGTATCCCACAATCCCCTGGGAAGTCAGGGAGGAAATTATGAGAGCCCGTGCAGAAATATTTGCATTATCTATAACTACAGGTGAGGTGTCCGATGACTGGATGGTGGCTATTGTTATACCTTTGGTTAAAAAAGGTTGTAAGGAGAAAAGGTTGTAGAACATATTTGGGAACTATAAACCTGTGAGTCTGACTTTGTTTGTGGGTAAATTGTTGGAGGTGATTATAAAAAATAGGATTAATGAACATCTAGAGAAGCAAAAATTGATAAGGGGTAGTCAGCATGGTTTTGTGGGAGGAAAATCATGTCTCACAAACTTGATTGAGTTTTTTGAGGAAGTTACTGAAAAGGTTGTGATGGCAGAGCATAAATGTTGTTTATTTGGATATTAGTAAAACCTTTGACAAGGTTTCACATGGTAGACTATTTAATAAAGTTAGGCCATATGGGATTTAGGATGAGCTTGCCAATTGGATACATAATTGGTATAACAACATGAAACACAGAGGTGGTGTAAGGATGCTTTTCGGACTGGAGGCCTGTCACCAGCAGTATTCCACAGGGATCGGTTCTGGGTTGTGTTTTGTTTGTCATTTACATAAATGACTGTCATTTATAGGCATGGTTAGTAAGTTTTGGACGACACCAAAATTGGTGGCACAGTAGACAATGAAGAAGGTTTTCTAAGATTACAAAAGGTTCTTGATCAAATGGATTAATGGGCTAAAAATGGCAGATGGAGTTCAATCTGGATAAATGTGAGGTATTGTATTTAGGTACAACCAACAAGGGTAAGGCCTACACAATTCATGATAGGACCTTGGGTAGTGTTGCAGAACAGAGAAAAGGAGGAGGAGAGGGGACCTAATTGAGGTATACAAGATAATGAGAGGCATAGGTAGAGTCAATAGCTAGAGACTATTTCCCAGGGCAGAAATGACTAACACAAGGGGTCATAGTTTTAAGCTGGTTGGAGGAAAATATAGAGGGGATGTCAGAGGTGGGTTCTTTACACAGGGATTTGTGAGAGCATGGAATGCGTTGCCAGCAGCAAGGTCATTGGGGACATTTAAGAGATTACTGGACATGCATATGGTCACAGAAATTTGAGGGTGCATACATGAAGATCGGCACAACATCGTGGGCTGAAGGACCTGTTCTGTGCTGTACTGTTCTATGTTCTAGAATGACCTGGTACATAATGGTGCAGGTACATAATTCTTTGAAGTTCATGTCGTATATAGACAGCGTGGTTAAAAAGGCATTTCATTGCCTTCATTGCTCAGTCCTTTTGAGTGCAGGAATTGGTACATTTTGTTGAGGTTGTACAGGGCATAGATCATAGAGATGTACAGCATGGAAATAGACCCTTCGGTCCAACCCATCCATGCCGACCAGATATCCCAACCCAATCTAGTCCCACTTGTCAGCACCCGGCCCGTATACCTCCAAACCCTTCCTATTCATATACCCATCCAAATGCTTCTTAAATGTTGCAATTGTACCGCCTCCACCACTTCCTCTGGCAGCTCATTCCATACATGTACCACCCTCTGCGTGAAAACGTTGCCCTTTAGGTCTCTTTTATATCTTTGCCCTCTTACCCTAAACTTATGCCCTCTAGTTCTGGACTCCCCCACCCCAGGGAAAAGACTTTGCCCATTTACCCTATCCATACCCCTCATAATTTTGTAAACCTCTATAAGGTCACCCCTCAGCCTCCAACGCTCCAGGGAAAACAGCCCCAGCCTATTCAGCCTCTCCTTATAGCTCAAATCCTCCAACGCTGGTAACATCCTTGTAAATCTTTTCTGAACCCTTTCAGGTTTCACAACATCTTTCCGATAGGAAGGAGACTAGAATTACACGCAATATTCCAACAGTGGCCTAACTAATGTCCTGTACAGCCGCAACATGGCCTCCCAACTCCTGCACTCAATACTCTGACCAATACAGGAAAGCATACCAAACGCCTTTTCATTTTCCTATCTACCTGTGACTCCACTTTCAAGGAGCTATGAACCTGCTCTTTGTTCAGCAACACTCCCTAGGACCTTACCATTAAGTGTATAAGTCCTGCTAAGATTTGCTTTCCCAAAATGCAGCACCTCACATTTATCTGAATTAAACTCCATCTGCCACTTCTCAGCCCATTGGCCCATCTGATTAAAATCCTGTTGTAATCAGAGGGAACCTTCTTCGCTGTCCACTACACCTCCAATTTTGGAGTCATCTGCAGACTTACTAACTATACCTCTTATGTTCATATCCAAATCATTTATATAAATAATGAAAAGTCATGGACCCAGCACCAATCCTTGTAGCACTCCACTGGTTACAGGCCTCCAGTCTGAAAAACAACCCTCCACCACCACCCTCTGTCTTCTACCTTTGAGCCAGTTCTGTATCCAAATGCCTAGTTCTCCCTGTATTGCGTGAGATCTAACCTTGCTTCTTAAGGTCTCCCATGGGGAAGCTTGTTGAATGCCATACTGAAGTGCATATAGATCACATCTATAACTCCGGCCTCATCGATCCTCTTTGTTACTTCTTCAAAAAAAACTCAGTCAAGTTTGTGAGACATAATATCCCATGCATAAAGCCATGTTGACTTTCCCTAATCAATCTTTGCCTTTCCAAATACATATACATCCTGTCCCGCAGGGTTCCAACAACTTGCCCATCACCGACGTCAGGCTCACTGGTCTATAGTTACCTGACTTGTCCTTACCACCTTTCTTAAACAGTAGCACCACGTTTGCCAACCTCCAGTCTTCCAGCATCTCACCTGTGACTATCGATGATCTCAGCAACAGTCCCAGAAATCACTTCCCTAGCTTCCCACAGAGTTCTAGGGTACACCTGATCAGGTCCTGGGGATATATCCACCTTGATGCATTTCAAGACGTCCAGCACTTCCTCCTCTGTAATATGGACATTTTTCAAGATGTCACCATCTACTTCCCTACATTCTATATCTTCCATGTCCTTTTCCACAGTAAATACTGATGCAAAATACTTGTTTAGTATCTCCCCCTTTTTCTGCGGCTCCACACAAAGGCTGACTTGCTGATTTTTGAGGGGGCTCTATTCTCTCCCTAGTTGCCCTTTTGTCCTTAACGTATTTGTAAAAACCCTTTGGATTCTCCTTAACTCCATTTGACAAATCTATCTCATGTCCCCTTTTTGCCCTCCCGATTTCCCTCTTAAGTACACTCCTACTGCCTTTATACTCTAAGGATTCACTCGATCTCTCCTGTCTATACCTGACATATGCTTCCTTCTTTTTCTTAACCAAACCCTCAATTTCTTTAGTCATCCAGCATTCCCTATACCTACCAGCCTTTCCTTTCACCCTAACAGGAATATACTTTCTCTGGACTCTCTTTATTTCATTTCTGAAGGCTTCCCATTTTCCAGCCGTCCCTTTACCTGTGAATACCTGCCCCCAATCAGCTTTTGAAAGTTAGGTGAGGCCTCTTCTGGAATACTGTGTCCAGTTCTGGTTGCCCAATTCTAGGAAGGATATTAGCAAGCTGGAGAGGGTTCAGAAGAAATTTACCAGGATGTTGCCAGATATGGAAGGTTTGAGTTATAAAGAATGGCTGGATAGGCTGGCATTTCTTTCACTGGAGCATAGGAGGTTGAGCGGTGACCTGATAGAAATTTATAAAATAATCGAGTACAGATAGAGTTGATGGTACTTGAGTTTTCCCTAAAATGGAGAATTTCAAGACTGGGGTTACATTTTAAAAAGACATGAGGCAATTTTTTTTTTTACACAGAGGGTAGTTCGCGTACAAAATAAAGTTCGTGAGGAAGTGGTGGATGTGGGTACAAGTGCAACGTTTAAAAGACATTCGGATAAGTTTATCAATAGGAAAGGTTTGAAGGGATATAGGCTAAGAGCAGGCAGGTGGGATTGGTTTAATTTGGGATTATGTTCAGCATGGAACGGTTGAACTAAAGGGTCGATTTCCAGGCTATATGACTCTTTGACAGCAGTTATCTTCTATAAAGGACTACTGAACCAGGCAAGAATAGGCAATAGTTCAATTCTTACCATAATTCCAGATTTTGTTTTGTTTTATTGAATTCAAACATCACCTTCTACCACCCTAAGATTCCAAACCGGGTTGCCAGTGGAATGGTTAAACTTCCAGGGCAGGCCTCTGACAATCCACAAAGGAGGACGACATACACATGCTCACCATGTGTAAACTACTTAAAGGAGCAGGATGAGGCCCTTGTGGCCATTAACTGGCACACGTAAGGGCATCAATAAGCCCCAAGGAGGATGGCCTACATGTTGTACATTCAAAGTTGAAAGAGGCAGATTTTTAATCAGTAATGAAATTAATGTTTATATGAAAATAGCAGGAAAATTGAATTGAGAATTATCACATCAGCCATGATCTCATTGAATGGTGGAACAAACTCGATGGGCTCACTGCCCTACTTCCACTCCTGTGTCGTACAGGGCTGTCGAGGCTGGTTTGTTAAGCCTCTTTTAACATTCCTCATTTAACATTTCAGGCAGGATGGGACGATTGAACAGGTGGTAGAAGGATCATCTGCTGGATTTTACAAGCACCCTCCCTTTAATCGTAACAGTGGGAGAAACGTATAATCGAGTTCAGAATTAATTATTTCAGCATATCTAAAGTAAGTCCATAATCAACACTGTGGCCCCAAAAGCAGAGATTCCCTAAGCAATAAATAACAAATTAATAATTTCGGAATGTCACTACCGTACCTCCATTTTTTTTCCTGCCAATAAGTTATCTTCACAGGTTTATTGCTTTGATTCTTGCTAATTTCAGGTGCTAACAATTCACTGCATCGCTACTGGGAAACATGTATAAAAGCATTAAATTGTTTTTATTACCTAATTTT
Organism: Chiloscyllium plagiosum; assembly: GCF_037043375.1. Lineage (NCBI taxonomy): Eukaryota > Metazoa > Chordata > Chondrichthyes > Orectolobiformes > Hemiscylliidae > Chiloscyllium > Chiloscyllium plagiosum. The sequence continues at coordinate 28,185,488 of NW_028270141.1, read as the reverse complement.
TACACGATCAAGCACCAACGTATAATAAATTTGCTTTTTTTTTGTTTCTATTTATACAGTCATACAAATAAAATACATCTGATTACAATCTTTTTTTTATCACTTTTTGGTCAATATGGATCAGAAATGTATATATTTTGTATCAATATATTGTTACTGACACACAGAAGTTAGTAAACAATGTTAATTTCAGTACGAGAGATGCAAGACAATCTAAATAAAGTTTGAGAGATTTGTAGCTCGGGTGCTCGTTGTTGTGGTTCTATAAATGCCGGAGGAAACAACACAAAAACGCTTCACAGGAGGCTCCCAAGCACTGAGGATGTCACCTAGACAGGGGACAAAACATCTGCAACACTCCCAGCTTGGCGAACAGAACCACAACAATCTAAACAGTCCAATTTTAAAGTGAATGGAGTGAATGTCTGTATAACTACAAGTCACAAATATTGTTGTGAAAACACCTTATATTTAGAACATATAAAGTATTAATGCAAGGTAATTGCATTCAATGTTCAGAAATCACAGGTTAGAATTTAGCCAAAATATATTCTGGCAACCACATTTCAGAAAATAACTCAAAGCTTGCATTAGTTAGAGAAAATTTACTCAGAAAACACCAGGCATGAAAGACTTCATGTATGGAGAGAGATTAGAGATATTTAGTTTTTCTTTAACTCTTTACAGATCATTGATAAACAACTGAAATAGTTTCTACCATGATGGTTGAGGAATGAGAGGGCAGACTTAAGCTAATTGGCAAAGAGGGATCAGGATGAGATAGCAGGATAAAATGCCAGAATAAGTGATTTATGATTGGAATGTAATACCCAAAGGGTGAAATAAGCAGATTTGATAACTTCAAAACATACTTAGATAAATAGTAGAAAAAGAAAAGTTATTCATATGGGAGAAAGGCTGTGGGAGAAAGCAAGAGAATAGGACACGAGGTGAACTACGGCCTTCAATGTTTTCGTGATTGTGTGGAACAAATTTGCTGTATGTCTGCTCCTAAAACTCAAAATACATATTACATCACAAAAATTACACCTCAGAACAGACTGACAAAGGGTTTCTCCCAAAAATTGTACTAATCTACATAGTAAAAGGTAAAAAGAAAACTTACTTTTACAAATAATGATCCTCTAAAAATCTTAAATGCAGACTATCAGAGTCCCAGCCCAAACTCACTTTCTGAGTTTACCTGAGCTAACTACACCTGGTCACTACCCAATAGATCCTGAAGGGCCCCTGCTTCGCAGCTGTCCGAGGATGTGCCGAGAAATTAGGACACTTGTCACCAACCCGCCCATATCTCAATAAAGTTGATGGTAGCACTTTTTTTTTATGGCGCGGAGAGGGGCTCGGGACGAGCTCCTACACACGTTGATTTCCAGCGAGCAGGTCCCGGGAGTTTGCGTGGAGCAGGCAGGAGAGTAAACGGAGAGGAATGACGCGATCTCCTAGCAGGACCCGGTCAAGATGGCGGGCGGGCAGCAATCGGTTCTGTTTGTCTGTTTGGGTGAGTGAGAGAAAGAATGAATGACTGAATGAACGAGGGCGCTCGCGCTCGCGCTCTCCCCATCCCCATCCCCACTCCCTCGGGCTCGCGGCGGCCTCGTGGGGAGCAACGGCTGCCCCGGCCGCGCGCGTGCGCGCGCAGCTCAACGTCTCTCAGATTCAATCTCGGCCAGCAGCGGAATTGGGGGGAGGTATGTGTGAGGGTGGCTATTCGATCCATTTCTTCATTGGATGTGGGAGTCCCCGGTTAGGCTAGCGAGCGTTTAACAGTCATTCACATTACTGCGGATCTGGAGTGTCACACTTAGGCCAGAACAGGTGCTAGTGGCAGATCTCCTTCCCTGAAGGTCATTGCTAACCTAGAGGGGCAACTAAGAACGGTCATCGTTAGTCTAGCTCCTAATTACATCTGGTAGAATTTGCATCTCCGTCCGCGGAACATTTGTCTGCGGTTCAAATGATGCCACCATGCCTCTGTTGTGCAGATATCCAATTAGGCCAAGTCTCCGGTTATTCTAACCTGCCCTATTGTGACAAAGTTGCTGAGTTTTGACCGAGATTGTGCAGCTGAAATTCTCATCCATGCTATTCGTCACTCCTTGACATGGTTATTTCGAATACACTTCTAGCCTTGCACAGTCTACCCAACCTAAACTGAAATCCTCCAAAATTCTGCTGCCTGAGTCTTGATGCACAACAATCTCATTGGCCCCCTGAGCTTTGCTTCCAATTTAGCAACATGCCAGTTTTCAAATTCTTCTCCATGTTTTTAAATTCATGCATCATTTCTTACATCTGTAATCTCCAGTGTCTCCTCCCTTTAAGGTAGCTGTACTTTGCACTTCTGGAACCCTGAACATGCCCAGTTGTATTCCTCATCATTGATTCACCTTCCACTACCAAGGTCCTACATCCTGGAATTCCCTCCCAGTACTGCCTCTGTTTTCTCTATGTAAATTGCTTCTAAAAATCTACTTTGACCAATTTTTAGTCACTTCCTCGTGATAAAAGCTACGTAAGGTGTTATTTTATGGCACAGTTATAAAGTGACCCAGATGGTTTATGATGTGAAAGGTGATTATATAAATCCAAGTTAGATTCCTGAAGAAGGGCCTGTGCCCGAAACGTCGAATCTCCTGTTCCCTGGATGCTGCCTGACCTGCTGTGCTGTTCCAGCAATAAAGTTTCAACTATAAATCCAAGTTACTGTCCTGGACCCTGCAAATTTATCTTTCTGTGCACAGTACTTATTTATTTCCTTTTATTTAACCTTGTTAATCAGTTTGCTTCCCAAAACTTTGAGGCAGTGGATTCCATATCTTACCATTTTAAAAATAATTTCTTGACATCCTCTTTGGTCTTTCTGCCTTGACTGTTTTCCTCTGGTCATAATTCCTCCTACATTACAACCCAGTGATGAATCAACTTACGTTGGATTCTTTCTTCAAACCCTATGAGATGGAGCAGCATGGTGCCTCAGTGGTTATCACTGCTGCCTCACAGCGCCAGGGACCCAGGTTTGATTCCAGCCTCAGGTGACCGTGCAGACTCTACATAGACATTCTCCGATGTCTGGTTGCTCCAGTTTCCTCCCACAATCCAAACATGTGCAGATTAGGTGAATTGACTAAGCTAAGTTGCCCATAGTGTTCAGGGATGTATGGGTTAGGTGCATTTGTCAGGGGGAAGTGTAGAGTAATCGGGCTGGGTGGGATGCTCTTCAGAGGATCAGTGTGGACTTGTTGGCCCGAAGGGCCTGTTTCCACACTTTAGGAATTCTAATTTATGACTCAACAAAGGAACACTTTCAATCCAGAGAAGGCTAATCAGAATATTAGATAAAGCTGTAAAAGGATAGAAATCAAAGATTAAATCAACCATGGTCTGACAGATTGTCAGGAGCAGGTTTATGGAACTAAGTAGCATATTATTCTTATGACCTGTCACTTAATGATGCATATGGCATATGGCCTGAGCTGTATGTCGAGTCAGTAACTTATTAATATAGATTGAAGTGTAAATGACTATTGGTATTATCTGAGGTAGATTTCTTCAAAAAGCAAGATGATATTGACTCTTAAATAGTAGTTCTTGGTGTGAGTGAAACTATAATACTGACTTTAAAAAGTGTCTGTCAGAGCTGGTGCTTTCTAAGTGCACCTCTGTTGAGAAACTTCTGAATGTATCTTAATTGTGTACACAAACTAGAGGTATATGGAACTCAAATTTGAATATAAATCATTCTTCTGTTGAGCTTCTATCAAGTACAGAAATTTTATATACTTTTAAATATAATATACCTGCTCTAAAACTTTAGAGAAAACTCATGCAAGCACATTTTTGAATTTTTTTAAAGGCAACATTTGCCGATCTCCAATTGCTGAAGCTATCTTCAGGAAGCTGGTAACGGATCGAGGCATTACAAGCAAAGTTAGTCCTACTCTCTTTTTCGAAAAACTTAGTTGTTAAAATTCTAAATAAATAATCAATCATAAGTGGATAAATCAAAAGCATAAACCAGCTGTGTTATTAATATGCTTGATACCAATTTCCTGGTGTTGTCCTTGTACTAAATTTGCACTAGTAAATGTATTAGCAATGGACACACTCAGGATTTCTAATTTGATTCTGTACTGAAAAATTGTGTAAGATTTCATTTTGCACTTAATTGTTTATACTGTTACTGATCATAATACAGTGAAAAGTACTCATGTGAAAGTTTAATCTTAATGCAACAATTATATGCTTTTATGTTTAAACAATCTGTTCAGAAGTGTCATGTCACACCTGTGGAGCAGGTGAGACTTACCCAGTCCTTCTGGCTCATTATATATTTGGCAATGATGTCAAAAGTTTATTTATCTTATTGTTTTCCAAGAGAACTTTGTTACATTGAATCTATCGCAATAACAACAATTTAGTTCAAATGGTAAATATCACTTTTAATGCACACAAGATTGCTCTCACTCTTTATTCCCACCTTTGATCAATTTGATTCTTTCTCATGTTCACATTGAGCATTCTCTTAAATGTATCAATAGTGTCAATCAACCAGTGTGGCACAGAGTTCCACATCCTCACCATTCTGTATGGAAAGAAATTCTTCACTTAATAAATGGTCAGTGAATGAAAATTATGCCCACTTTCGATGGACTAATGTACATTTCAACAGAGTTTCTCCACGTCTACTCCATTGAAAACTTTAATGAGTATGAAGTCTTTTCATGGGTCTCTTAGCTTTTATCCCAAAAAGAAACCCAACCTTTCCACCTAATTTGAAACTTCCAATTCTAGTGATGTCCTTGCAAATATTTTCTGCATTTACTCTGGTGTATTTTTATTATATAGATCAGAACTTTGCATAATTCCATGGGTGGTTTAAAATCCATGTAAATTAGTTACCTCACTGATTTGTTTTCCATATCTGTAGAAATTATGGGACTTTATCCATTATGAGCATATCAAACCTGTTGCTGCTTTTAATAGTTAATGTAATGATATTCTAATGGCCTTTGCTCTACTTCCCAAATTTGTTTCTAATTATTGCCAAAGAAGCACCAGAATGTCTTCTCTTCCTGTTCTCATACTATTCTTCTGCTGCTCCCCAAAGATCCATCCTTAGCCACCTCTCATTTCTCATCTCCTTGGTGTCTCTCTGTGAAATCACACTCTATTTTACCACCACCTCTCAAGTCCTCTGCTGGTGCAAAATTGTCAGATTGCTTAACTGATCCCTGTCTCTTTTTTCCCTCTCTCTCACTCTCTCTCTCTCTTTTTTCCCTCTCTCTCTCTCTCTCTCTTTTTTTCCCTCTCTCTCTCTCTCTCTTTTTTCCCTCTCTCTTTTTTCGCTCTCTCTCTTTTTTTCGCTCTCTTTTTCTTCCCTCTCTTTTTTTTCCCTCTCTCTCCCAGATATCTTTTTAAATGTATAGCTTCATTTACATCATTAAGATGATGTGTTTATGTCTCCATAATATTGACTGCATTCACTCCTGTTTCAACCGATTTGCTGCTAAGCCCTTCATTTATGCCTTCATATTTAATGTCTCCTTACAAGGATCATTGTTATATTTTGTATTATAATGGTTCTGCAAAGTAACTTGGTGTGTTTCATTGCACTACAAATGTTCGTAACTGTAATTTCCAAGTAATAAGTGAACCACCAAAATGTACTTCATTATACTGATTTTAATTTGGTAACTTGATATAGTCACCACCTTCATCCTCTCATGCACTTTCGGTGTTGTTGATAAACAGTAATTAGAGTTCATATTCCTGCATCACACTACTTCTAATTTCCATTTATCCAGGAACATCGACTGTCTATTTTCTGTTTCATAACCATCCTCCAATCCATTCTGTTACCTCCCATCTTATGATCATTTTTATCTTGGGTCCAACTGTAGCCACTCAGCTCCTGACCTCTTTACAGCCTAGGTCAAAACATGGACAAAAGAGTTACATTCTATAGGTGAGTTGAGAGTGACTGCCTTTGAGATCAAGGCACTGTTTGATCAAGTGTACTATTTAAGGATCCCTGGTAAGGTGAAGTCAATTGGAATCCGGAACACTATTCAATGGTTGGTATCGTGCTTAGCACAATGGGAGATGCTTGTAGTTAATTGACACCTATTATCTCAGCCACTGGACATTGCTACAGGAATTTCTCAGGCTAGAGTCGGAGGCCCAGACATTTTCAGTTTCTCCTGTAATGACCTTTCCTCCAACATATGGTCGGAAGTGGAGACGCTATCTGATGGCTGCACATTTGTAACCCTGACACTGAGCTAATCCATGCCAACGTGCAGCAAGACCTGGGCAATATTCAAATTTGGACTTGTGAATGACAAGGAACACTGATGATATACACATGCCAGACAATGGTCATCTCCAACAAGATAAAAATTGAACAATCTTCCCTTGATGTTTAACAGCATTACTATTGTTAAATTCCCCCCACTAACTACCTCCTAGTGACCGGAAACAGCATGACTTTAGGATGACAAGAATTCGGTCCTGAATGCTAAGGGATAAATGTCATTCACAAAAGATTAGGAAGCTAGATGAAGATGGAGGGGTAGCACTGTTAATCAAGAATAGCATTTGGGTAATATTAGATAGGATCTTGCTTTAGCAAATCAGGATGTAGCATTGGTTTCAGCGAGTGAGGATGAACAATAGTAGCAGAAAGATGTCATCGGTGGGAGTGGTCTGCAGGTCTCCTAACAGTAACCATGATGTGGCATGAAATATTCAAGAAAAGATATTGGGTTCTTGTGATAAAGGGACAGCAGTGATCTTAACTCATATTAAACTGGAAAAATAAAATGGACAGGAATGGCCTAGATGAGGAATTAATAGAATACTTTCAACAGAGTTTCTTAATGCAGCTCAGTATTGACATGGTATTGTGTAATGTGACTGGATTAATTAAGATTTTCAGAGTTAAGATACCGTTGGGTAACAGTGACCACAATGTGATTTTGTTTTGCATCCAATTTGAAAGAGGCTTTCCTGTGATGAATAACTCAGCTCCTGACTCCGCAAAACCTGAATGCCATTTATAAGACTATGTTAGGGGTGTTACAGCTAGCTATGTGCATCTGCAACAACACTGGAAGTGCAATGTTATCCAGGATAAAGCAGTTCCCATTCATCACCTCAAATATGCATTCCCTCCACTACTGATGTACGGTAGCAGTAGTGCGTACTACCTGCAAGAAACACTGCAGCAACTCACTAAGGCTCCTGCATAAGTAAAATTCCAAATCCATGACCTCTATCATGAGGGGAGCAGGGCAATAAACAAATACCACCACCACCACCACCATCTGCAAGTTCCCCATAAAGCCACATACCATCCTCACTGCGATATTGCCATTCTTTCACTATGACAGGATCTAACTCCTGAAACTACCTCCCTAACAGTGCTGGGCATGTATCTGTGTCACATGGATTGCAGTTGTTCAAACAGGACTCTCATAAGATCAGACAGTACAGAACAGGCTCTCTTCAAATCTATATCAGCAAAAATATACTATGACCTGTACTAGTCCCACTTTCCCGCACTAGACCCATGGCTTTAAATGTTATGACACTTCAAATGCTCATGCAAACTCTTTAAAGTTTGTGAGGTTTCCAGCCTCAACACCCCTCACAGGCAATGAATCCAGAACCCCTCCCCCCACCTCCAAAAAAATATACATGCAAAAGCTGACACAAACACACACACACTGCCACGTTCTGATCACATACCTTCTAACCTCATTCCTTGCACTTGAAATTTATGCCCACTTGTTATTGATCCTTCAGCCAAGGGAAACAACTGCTTTCTTTTCACCCTGTCCATGCTACACATAATCTTATACATGTCTATCAGGTCCTCCCACAACTGCCTCCAATCCAAAGAAAACAACTCGCTTATCCAGCCTCTTACCATGACTGAAAAGCTCCATCATATGCAACATCCCGGTGAATTCCCTTTGCAACCCTTACAGTACAGTCACATCCTCACTACAGTGTGGTGTCCAAAACTACACATAGTACTCCAGCTATGGCCTAATCAATGTTCTGTACAGCTTCAACATAATCTCCCTCCACGTATAACCTGTGCCATGATTGATAAAGGCAAGTGTTCCGCAGATCATCTTATCTACCCTATTAAGCTGTCTTGTCACCTTCAAGGGTCTGTAGACAAGCAACCCAAGATCCCTCTGTTCCTCTTAGCTTCATGGTGTCTTGCCATTCATTGAGTAGTCCCTTATGTTCCTTCTTTCAAAGTGCATCACTTCACATTTATCAGGGTTAAATTGCATCTACCATTGATCTGCCATCTGACCAATTTGTTCATATCCTCCTGTAAGCTAACATCTTCCTCCTTACTGTCAACAGCCCAGCCAATCTTTGTGTCATCCACAAATTTGGTCATCATCCCTCCCACATTCTCATTTACATCGTTTGTGAACATCACAGACAACAAGAGACTCAGCACTGATGCCTGTAGTGTGCCACCGCATACCACGCTCCAGTCACGTGAACAGCCTTCTACCACAACCCTCTGTCTCTTATCACTTCGCCAATTTTAAGTCCATATTGCCATTAACCCGCCTCCTTGAGCTTTTATCTTCTTTATTAGTTTCTTGTGTTGGACCTTGTCAAAGGTCTTGCTGAAATCCATATAAGGTACTCTCTGAATCAGATGAGCCCATAGCAGAAAACAGCTCGCTCCTTCTTCAGCACTGGTACTAATGTCTCATTAATTTGAGCCGATATCTCGCACACCAATCTTTGAGCCACGCGTTTAACCTTGTTAACCTTGTGCCAACTGGCTCGTGGCTCAGTAGTAATCGGACACTATTACCTTTTTGGTTCTACTGTCTAATTTAATTGCTATATCCTCATCCAATGACTTGGCCACATCCTCTCAAACATCAGCATGATTTCCCTCTGACAAAGCTATGCTGACAATCCCTAATCAAATCTTGACTCTAAACGAAGATTAATTATCTTCTACACTATTTCCTCCAATAGCTTCCCTACCACTGATGTTACGTTCACTGGTCTATAATTCCCTGGTCTATCTCTACTACTGTTCTTGTAAAGTGGAACCACGTTAGCTGTCCGGCAGTCTTTTGGCACCTCCCCTGTCACCAAATACAATTAAAAAATTTGGAAATAAGAACACAAATTGCAAAAAAAAAAACTCAGCGGGTCTGGCAGCATTTCTGGATAAAAAGCACAATTAATGTCTATCCTTGCTGTTTCTGTTGAAAAGGAATTCAATCTTTTTTCCTTTCACTCCTCAGTTGCCAATTAACTACTTCGTATTCAATCCTGCTCCTAGTGTTGTAAGTTTTTGATAGTAGTTCATAGTGAACGTACACCACAGTGATTGTGTTCATTTGTTTTGCCTTATATTTGTAGAAAGTTGTCTAATGCATGTTCATTTGTAAGAATTATCATACCTTTTGGTTTTCTTTTTGTGTTGCTTAAAAACATGCTTTGGCACATTGATATAGAAGTGTAACACTGGAAAGCACAGCCAGTCAGTTAGCATCCGAGGAGCAGTAGAATTGATGTCTCAAGCATAAGCTCTTCATCAGGAATGTAGGGGGGCGAGCTCAAAGGGAGCTGAGAGATAAATGGGAGAGAGGTGGGATTGGGGAGAAGGTAGCTGGGAATGCGATAGATAGATGAAGGTGAGGGTGCTGATCATTCCCTCTGTTACTCCCTTGTTAGGTCCATGGCCCCACAACCCCACCTCCACCCTTGGCATCTTCTCATACCACCGCAAGAGGTGTAAAACCGCCCTCACCTCCATCCAAGGTCCCAAGGCTCCTTCCACATCTGACAGAGACTCTCCTGCGCCTCCGCACACCTCATCCACTGTGTCCGTTGCTCTCGATGTGGTCTCCTCTACATTAGGGAGACCGGATGCCAACTTGTGGAATGTTTCAGAGTGCATTTTTGGGACATACGCATTAAACAGCCCCATCGCCCTATGGTCAAACACTTCAACTCCCCCTCCCACTCCACCAAGGACATGCAAGTACTGGGCCTCCTCCACTGCCAATTTCTAGTCAGCTGATGCCTGGGGGAAGAACGCCTCATCTTCTGCCTTGGGACCCGCCAACCGCATGGAATCAGTGTCAATTTCACCAGTTTCCTCATCTCCCTTCCCCCACCTCATCCCATATCTAACCCTCCAACTCGGCACTGCCCTACTTGTCCATCTTTCTTTCCACTTATCCGCTCCACCCTCCACTCTGACCTATCACTATCACCTCCCACCCTCATCTACCTATTGTAATCCCAGCTACCTTCACCCCAGCCCCACCCCACCCCCTCCCATTTATTTCTAACCTTCTTGCACCACCACCATCCCCCCCAAACAAAATTCCTGATGAAGGGCTTATACTCGAAATGTCGAATGTCTGGCTCCTGAGATGCTTCCTGACTGGCTGGCTGTGCTTTTCCAGTGACACACTTGTTAAGAATATAAGACCAGAAGACATAGGAGAGGAAGTAAGGCCATTCGGCCCATCAAGTCCACTCCACCATTTACTCATGGCTGATGGGCATGTCAACTCCACTTAGTCGAACTCTCCCCGTAGCCCTTAATTCCCTGCAAGATCAAGCATTTATCAATATCTGCCTTGAAGACATTTAACATCCATGGCAATGAATTTCACAGGCCCACCATTCTCTGGCTGAAGAAATGTCTCCTCATTTCCATTCTAAATTGGCCCCCTCTAATTCTAAGGCTGTGCCTACGGGTCCTAGTCTCCCCACCTAATGGAAACACGTTCCCAGCGTCCACCTTTCTAAGCCATGCATTATCTTCTAAGTTTCTATTGGATCTTCCCTCGACCTTCTAAACTATAATGAGTACAATCCCAGGATCCTTAGCCATTTATTGTATGTTAGGCCTGCCATTCCAGGGAACATCCGCATGAATCTCTGCTGGACACGCTCCAGTGCCAGTATGTCCTTCCTGAAGTGTGGGCCCCAAAATTGGGCACAGTATTCTAAATGGGGCCTAACTAGAGCTTTATGAAGTCTCAGAAATGCATCGCTGCTTTTATATTCCAACCCTCTTGAGATAAATGGCAACATTACATTTCCTTTCTTAACCATGGACTCAGTCTGCAAGTCAGCCTTTAGAGAATCCTGGACTAGCATTCCCAGATTCCTTTATACTTTGGCTTTATGAATTTTCTCACCGTTTAGAAAATAGTCAGTGCCTGTATTCTTTTTTCCAAAGTGCAAGCCCTTACGTTTGCTCACGTTGAATTTCATCAGTCATTTCCTGGACAACTCTCCTAAACTACCTAAATCTTTCTGCAGCCTCCCCACCTCTTCAGTACTACCTGCCTGCCTGCTTAACTTCGTATCGTCGGCGAACTTTGCCAGAATGCCCCCAGTTCCTTCATGCAGATCATTAATATATAAAGTCATGCCTCACAAATCTTATTGAGTTCTTTGAGGAGGTGTCAAGACAGATCGACGATGGTAGAGCTAGAACAGTAGATGTGGTGTATATGGATTTCAGCAAGGCATTTGATAGGGTTCCCCCTGGTAGGCTCATTCATAAAATCAGGAAGTATGGGATACCGGGAGATTTGGCTATCTGGATTCAGAATTGGCTGGCTGACAGAAGGCAGAGAGTGGTTATAGATGGAAAATATTCTGCCTGGAAGACAGTGTTGAGTGGGGTCCTATAGGGCTCTGTTCTTGGGCCTCTGCTCTTTGTAGTTTTTGTACATGACTTAGATGAGGAGGTTGAGGGGTGGGTTAGTAAATTTGCAGATAACATAAAGGTTGGAGGTGTTGTCGATAGTATAGAGGGCTACTGTAGGCTGCAGTGCGACATAGACAGGATGCAGAGCTGGGCTGAGAAATGGCAGATGGTGTTCAACTTGGATAAATGTGAAATGATGCATTTTGGAAGGTCGAACTCAAGTGCTGAATACAGGATTCTTGGCAGAGTGGAGGAACAGAGGGATCCCTCAAAGTTGCCTCAAAGTGGATAGGATTGTTAAGCAAGCTTATGGTGTTTTGGCTTTCATTAACAGGGATATTGAGTTTAAGAGCCGTGCGGTATTGCTGCAGCTCTACAAGTCCCTGGTGAGACCACACTTGGAATATTGTGCCCAGTTCTGGTTGCCCTACTATAGGAAAGATACACAGGCTTTGGAGAGGGTGCAAAGAAGGTTTACCAGGATGCTGCCTGGACTGGAGGGCTTGCCATATGAAGAAAGGTTGGATAAGCTCGGACTCTTCTTTCTGGAGAGAAGGAGGAAGAGAGGAGACCTGATCAAGCTGTACAAAGTAATGAGAGGAATAAATAGAGTCAATAGCCAGAGACTTTCCCCAGGGCAGGATTGACTGGTACGAGAAGTCATAGTTTGAAGATATTAGGAGGAAGGTATAAAGGAGACATCAGAGGTAGGTTCTTTACGCAGAGAGTTGTGAATGCATGGAATGCATTGCCAGTTGAGGTGGTGGAAGCAAAGTCGTTGGGGACATTTAAGCAACTGCTGGACATGCGCATGGATAGCAGTGAGTTGTGGGGTGCGTAGGTTAAGTTACTATATTTTACATGAGGATTAGGTCTCGACACAACATCGTGGGCCAAAGAGCCTGTTCTGTGCTGTACTTTTCTATGTAAAGTAAACAGCTGCGGCCCCAACAGTGAATCCTGTGGGACTCCACTTGTCACCAGCTGATATTCCCAACTCTCTGCCTTCCATCAGACAGCTAATCCTCAATCCATGCCAGTAGCTCTCGTACCAAGGGCCCTCATCTTACTCAGCAGCCTCCCGTGAGGCACCTTATCAAAAGTCTTTTGGAAGGCTAGATAGATAACATCCACTGGGTTTCCCTGGTCTAACCTACTTGTTACCTCTTCAAAGAATTCTAACAGGTTTATCAGGCACAACCTTCTCTTACTAAATCCATGCTGTCTTGTTCTAATCTGACCCTGCATTTCCAAGAATTTAGAATTCTAGAATTTTTCCTACAACCGAGGTTAGGCTAATCGGCCGATAATTTTTCAATTTTTGTCTTGATTCTTTCTTGAACAATGGGGGTTACAACAGTGATTTTCCAATCAGTGATATCCCTGACTCCAGTGATTTGTTTTGAAAGATCACAACCAACTCCACTATTTCCTCAGCCACCTCCCTCAGAACTCTAGGATGTAGCCCATCGGGGCCAGGAGATTTATCAATTTTTAGACTTGTTTTGCTTTCCTAGCACTTTCTCTTTTGTAATGGCTCCCATACTCAACTCTGCCCTGACTCTCCTTAATTGTTGAGATATTACTCGTGTCTTCCACTGTGAAGACTGACACAAAGTACTTTTTAGGTTCTTCAGCTATTTCCTTATCTCCCAGCACTACCCTTTCTGCATCAGTTTGGAGCGGCCCAATTTCTACTTTTGCCTCTTGTTTGTTTCTTATGCATTGAAATAAACTTTTATTATCATTTCTAATATTGATGGTGAGCTTACCTTCATATTTGATCCTTTCCTTCCTTATTTCTCTCTTAGTTATCGTCTGTTTGTTTCTTCCCAAACTTCTGATTTCCCAGTGCTCTTAGCCACTTTATAGATTCTCTCTTTTTCTTTGATACATTTTCTGACTTGCTTTGTCAGCCATGGCTGTCTAATCCCCCCCCCACCCCTGTCCCCGGATAATCTTTCTTTTCTTTAGGATGAACGTCTCCTCTATCCTCAATTACACCCAGAAACTCCTGCCATTGTTGCTCTACTGTCTTCCCCACTAGGCTCTGCTTCCAGTCGATTTTCGTCAGTTCCCCTCTCATGCCTCCTGTAATTACCTTTATTTCACTGTAACACCATTACATCCGATTTTGCCTTCTCTCTTTAAAACTGCAGACTGAGCTCTACCATATTATGATCGCTGCTTCCTAAGTGTTCTATTACTTTAAGATCTTTAAAATATCTGGCTCATTGCATAGCACAAAGTCCAGATTAGCCTGGTCCCTTGTGGGCTTCATGACAAGCTGTTCCAAAAATCCTGTTAGCATTCCATGAATTCCCTTTCTTTAGATCCACTGGCAACATTATTCACCCAGTCCATTTGCATATTGAAGTCCCCCATGATGACCTTGGCCTTGCCTTTCTGACATGCCCTATCTATTTCCTGGTACATCTTGCAACCCTGGTCCTGACCACTGCTGAGAGGTCTGTACATAGCTCCCATTATGGCTTTTTTGCTTTTATGGTTCTTCAACTCCACGCATACAGACTCCACATCATCTGACCCTATGTCATTGAGTGCCATAGATTTAATTTCATTCTGAACTAACAAGGCAACCCCACCCCCTCTGCCCATCTCCTGTCTTTTCGATAAGTTATAAATTCTTGGATGTTTAACTACCAGTCCTGACCCCCCCTGCAACCATGCCTCTTTGATGTCTACCACATCATTATCATTCATGATGATTTGTGCTGTTAATTCATCTACTTTGTTAAGAATACTACGAGCATTCAGGTAAAGTGCCTTAATGCTAATTTTCTTATCCTCATGATTTCCAACATCTCTAGTCATATGTCCTAAGTTATCCTTCCTTTTTGCTTCATTCCTAGTCTACCTTGAATTTAAACCCTGCACATATGCTAACCTGCTGCTTTATCTTTCTACTTGACTCCATACTCCCTGTTGCTTTCCCTTTCCCTTCGCCCCCCCCACCCCCACCCTCCAACTCCAGTTTAAAGCCCTAGTGACTACCATACTTATTCTTTTCGCCAGAACACTGGTTCCAGATCGGTTCAGGTGGAGACCGTCCCATCTGTACAGATTGCCCCAGTTCCAAAACTGATGTCAATGTCCCATAAAATGGAATCCTTCTTTCCCACACCAATCTCTTAGCCATGTGTTTACTTGCCTTACTTTCTTATCCCTATGCCAATTAGCACGTGGCTTGGGTAGTAATCCAGAGATTATGACCTTCGAGGACCTGTTCTTCAATTTCCTTCCTCGTGCTTGATACTCCCCAAACAGGTCCTCCTTCCCAGCCTTGCTTATGTTGTTAGTGCCAGTGTGGACCACAACAACTGGATCTTTTCCCTCCTGCTCCATTATCCTTTCAAGTCAGTCGGAGATATCATGCAACCTGGCACTGGGCAGGCAACTCACCATGCGGGACTTCTGATCCGGCTCACAAAGGATACCATTTGTCTCCCTAATTATAGAATCCTCTATAACAGCTACTTGTCTTTTTGCTCCCCCATCTGCAATGGCCTTCTACACCATGGTGCCGTGGTCAGCTGGCTCATCCTGTCCACAAACCTTTTCCTCATCCATACAGGGTGCAAAGATCTCATACCTGTTGGACAAGGTCAAGGGCTGAGGCTCCTCTACTCCTGAACTCAGAATCCCCCTACCTGCCTCACTTAGGTCCTGGGCCTCCTTCACCACCGCTCCCTCACCACCAGACGCCTGGAGGAAGAACGCCTCATCTTCCGCCTCGGAACACTTCAACCCCAGGGCATCAATGTGGACTTCAATAACTTCCTCATTTCCCCTTCCCCCATCTTATCCTAGTTTCAAACTTCCAGCTCCGCACTGTCCCCTTGACTTGTCCAACCTGCCTAGCTCCTTTTCCACCTATCCACTCCACCCTCTCCTCCCTGACCTATCACCTTCATCTCCTCCCCCACTCACCTATTGTACTCTATGCTACTTTCTCCCCACCCCCACCCTCCTCTAGCTTATCTCTCCACGCTTCAGGCTCTCTGCCTTTATTCCTGATGAAGGGCTTTTGCCCGAAACGTCGATTTTGCTGCTCACCGGATGCTGCCTGAATTGCTGTGCTCTTCCAGCACCACTGATCCAGAATCACTTACAGTCACACCATGTTGTTCTGATCACTTATTGAATTTGAATTACTTAATCTACCGGGTGTGACTGCTTCCTGAAACAAAGCGTCCAGGTGACTCACCCCCCTTCTGGATGTGCCGCAGTGTTTGAAGGTCAGATTCCAGATCGTCAATTCTGATCCGGGGTTCTTCCAGCAACTAACACTTGTTACAGATGTGGTCACTGCCGTTCACAATGAGATCAGCCTGCTCCCACATCATATAGCTACAGCACATAACCTATCCACGTAATACCTTGCCTTAGCAACACATTAGAGTCCCTGTTTTTTTTTGGTTAGAGGAGGAGGGTAGGTGGGAGACAATACACGTGTAGTGTTTCTGCATTCAGCCGCTGCCCAAATATATACCCAGCAGTTCTCTGTGCCTTGCTGTGGATTCTCCCTCTGCGCTTTCCCTTTCTGGCAACCCTCTATTCTCTCTGCCCTTTCTCCTCGCTGCTCTGTAAAACTTTTGACTCTGATCTCCAGCATCTGCAGTCCTCATTTTCTCCCCCATTGATATAGAAGTATATACCAGTATTTTTGGGACAGCAGCATCCAATCAGCATTTTTTTTTAATCTTTTTTTTGAAGTGAGGAATTCTGGTCACAAGCTTGGCTGAAGATAACTTCAAATATAAGTTGCAAACTATCTTCAGCACAAGTCAAACAAATTCATGCTATTATTCTGGGAACTATTGTATTTGAATGAAAATTTCATGATTTGGACTTTCAAGTCAGTGTAATTGTTATATTATTCGTTTGTTTCTAGTGAAGTTGCAAATTAATACCATTTTAAAATCCTACCTGTGACATTCATCTGTTGATAACATAATCCTTACTTGACTGCATGGGGAAACAAACAGCATGGCACTTGTATTTCTTCCAGTGGAAAATAGACAGTGCAGCAACATCAACATATGAAATAGGGAATCCTGCTGACCATCGAGGCCAGAAGTGTCTGATGAAACATGGCATTACCACGAATCATATTGCCAGGCAGGTACTGTATCCCAGCTTTTATCTATTTTATTGTGGGTTATCAATTTTCTTTCTTATTACAGTGGATGGTAGACAGTGCTGGTGTAATTGACTTCAATGTTGGGAACTCCCCAGACTCAAGGGCTCTAAGCTGTTTAAGACAGCATGACACTGAGACTGCACATAAGGCAAGACAGGTAGATCAACCAGCTGTTTTTTTTAACTTATTAACTGTTTTCAAAACAATTGTTCTATATTATTTAATGTCACTAATAACTATGGATACTTCACCCCATTTCTAGTGCCAGGTACTCTTTGACTAATCATCAAATGTACTCAAAAAGCAGGATCGCCCAAAGCTGGTTGATTTGGATTATGGTTTCAGCATGGCTCAAGAACTGACGCTCTTGCCTTTGATTTCGAAGGTTCAAAGACAAGAATGCAAAAATATGGACTGACCTTTCCAGGGCAGTACTGAATGAGAACTGAAGTTTTAAAAGTGTATTTCAGAAGAGATTTTAAACCGAGGCCCCACCTCCAGTAGGGTGGCACAGTGGCTCCGTGGTTAGCACTGCTGCCTCAGCACCAGGGGTTCAATTCTGGCCTCGGGCGACTGGCTGTTTGGAGTTTGCACATTTTCCTGGTGTCTGCGTAGGTTTCCCCCTGGTACTCACTCCAGTTTGCTCCCACAATCCACACATGTATAAGTTAGGTGAATTGACTATGCTAAATTGCCCATAGTGTTAAGGGATGTGTGGTCTAGTTGCATTAGTCTGGGTAAATGTAGAGTAACAGGTTAGGGGAATGGTTCTGGGTGGGTTACTGTTCGGAGGGTCGGTGTAGTCTTGTTGGGCTAAATGGTTCTATGATGATTCTAAGATCCTGTGGCTCTATGCCAAATCATAATAGCGAATTATCCATGGTGGCTTTACCATTTTTGACTACTTCCATCAATACTGCAGAAACAAAATTCTGGTCAGTAATACAATGTTTTTAGAGCTTGCTGAATGCAAATTTATAGCTGCCATACTTTCTATATTGGAATAAAATCTCCACTTCATAAATACTTAAATAGATGTAAAGTACTTTGAGACATCCCAATGATGTGAAAAATGCCAAAAGAATATGCAAGTTTGTTCATTCTTCTAAGAGTGAAACAAACTTTACAGATATTTATCCACTCCCATTTCTCAGGAAATTAAATGAACTGAGTTCATAAGAGAGGAAAACTGTGGAGATTAAAGAAGCATTGATTTCGAAAATGATATTCAGAATGAAAAAATTTAAAATGCTGTAAGTACACAGCAGAGGCAGTTTGCATCTGAAAGAAAATTGCTGCCTAATGTTTTGGAGAACTCCTTTGTCAAAGTTTTTCTTAATATTGAAAGCTGCAATATACTTCCAGCATTTTCTGTAATAGAGAAATTTGGCATTTTGGAGAAATTAGTGTACCAGGACAAATTGCATTTTCTTGCTTCATATGTTGTGTTCACATTGAAATAAGCCCCTACCTCTTTCTGTAGAAGAAGCTACATGATATTCAACTATTTTATCCTTTTTTTGCAGCATATTAATTAATGTTATCTTTTAACTTGATTTTGTAAATTTATTTTGGTATATTATGAACCACTTCAATTTTATTCTAAAGTGAGAATGTACTTCCTCAAATATGTGTTGAACATATTATATAACATTAACAACGTTTTTATCATTGCTGGCAGTTAACTGTAGGATGTGCTACATGACACGCTATTATTCTCAAAGTAAAACCGTACACCAGCATTTTCTTTTAGTCTCAAAGTCTAATCACTGCAAATGAATACAACGTCGGGTCTATCCTGGAATTAGAAGACCAGCAAAGACCAGCAAATTCCTTAAAGGCTATTGCCAAGTTTCTTTTTTTGCTGAAGTGGCACAGAACTCTCATTTGTAATACCTGATATATAACTGACATGTCTCCTTATATAAACATTTTGTAGCACTGCTCAAAGTAAGTCCAAGTATTTAAAAGGACAACAGTACGCAGATGATTTTAAATTTTAGGCACAATCAAGAATTTGATTTAAAATTCCACCCAATTTGAATTTTCATGATCCATAATTTTACATTTACTGTGAATGAGTGAATTGAGTCATGCATTCCACGTCAAGCACTGCAAGCCAGCAATGGCCTTCATATGCTGCTGCTGTGCAGAATTGGGATAAGGTATGTCCCAGAATGGGTCACTGCCACCCCTTTCAGCAAAAGGGCCTTGGATGTACTGGTGGACAGTGTGGTAGAGAGGAAGATCATTGTTGTACGTAGGAAAAGGAGACCACAATGCCAGAATCAGCCAGCCTGGACCCAGATATTGACCCATGTCAGTGCTGTTTCATGCATCAAAAAAAAACCTAGCAATGCAGAAAGAAGTTTGATAATATAGTGTAAGCGTCTTCAGCCGTAACTTATTTGAAGTATAAATTCTGTTATCTTTTGATCTGACTCTATTCAAATTTTGTTGATTTTAATAACTGGAAACTTTGCCCATTGTATTTAATACAAAATATATTCTAATAAAATGCAGGAATGCTCTACATCCATTTTTAAGACTTTGAAATTTAATAAATGACTAGGTACTGTGGCTGGAAATCAGTCACTATGTTTTATTGATGGACAATTAATTAAGAGTGTGTGCCATGTAGCTTTGGGATTTTCTGCACCTGGGAAGTTTCTGTATATTTCACAAATTACTTTTACTGAAATTGTCACAAAAAAATTGCATTAGGAATTGTAAGATTTAGAAAAACAAATGGACAGATGTGCACGCTGTTTCTTGGTTTTATCTGGTTTCAATTCTAGAGTTAAAACCCCAGTTAGATGTGAAATGCATCTGGATCAGTAATGGCCTTTAGGGAAGGAAACTGCTGTTCTCACCTGGTTTGACCTACATGTGACTCCAGTCCACAACAATGTGGTTGACTCTTAAATCTAGGCAGCTAAGGATGGGCAATAAATGCTGGCCTAGCTAGTAACACCCACGCCCAGTGAATGAATAATAAATAACACTGATGCATCTAATTAAATCTCTGCAAGAAGAGATTTTTGAGATTATCTTTCAAGATTGATTCCTGATTCATTTAAGAGTGGACTGCAAAACTGGTTACTGTTAAGATACATATGTGCACATATGGTGTTCAAAAATAGTTAATCACTGTTTTATTTAAATGAACATTTTTAAAAATTCCTTGATATGTGAGAATTTCTAAGGACAGATGAAAGTCCACATTTCTGTGCCAGGTCAGGATTTCCTTTTCTAAAGGACGTTAGTGAACCACATGTGTTTCTGTAATAATCAATTGTGGTTGTCA
Source organism: Chiloscyllium plagiosum (assembly GCF_037043375.1). NCBI lineage: Eukaryota > Metazoa > Chordata > Chondrichthyes > Orectolobiformes > Hemiscylliidae > Chiloscyllium > Chiloscyllium plagiosum. Next base: position 28,165,259 of record NW_028270141.1, on the reverse strand, counting down.
TGGTCAACATTACTGACACTAGCTTTATTGGTTGAATTAAAATTCCATCGGCTGCTGTGGTGAGGTTTGCTTTAGTCTGTGTCTCTGAGTTACTAGTCCAGTGCTGTTATGATTATGTCACTGTCAACAATTCTGAATTTGTTTTCATTACTTAATAGCTTGGCATAGTATAACAATTGTTAAGATCAATATTTATCCCTCAATCAATATCACAAATGCAAATTATCTGGTCATGATCATGTTCGTGCTTTGATTTGAGGAAGTTTATTGTGCACTACTTTGGCAACTGCCATTCCTGGAGCTCTGTGACTTCACTTCGAAAGTACTTATTTGGCTGTAAAAGAAAATTGAAATGTGGCTGGTGCATTTTTCATTCAAAATAGCATGACTTTAATTTGATACAGGGAGGAAGTGAGGACTGCAGATGCTGGAGATTAGAATCGAGAGTGTAGTGCTGGAAAAGATTTAATTTGATACAATCTATTTGGTGTTCCGAAAGCTGAAATTATCTTTGCTGTTTCGGATAAAGATACCTGCCAGTATCTTTGGAGTAAGTCCAGCTTAGCTTGTCCCACTTTTTCAATGCAGTCTTTCAAACGCGGAATTGGATATGAATCAGACTTTGTAACTGCATTGGCTTTGTGATAATCCCCACATAACCATTGTGTTTTGGCACCATTTACTATGGGTGCGCTCCAGTCACTGCAACTCACTTTGATTATGTCGTCTTGGAGCATGCATTCAATCTCTTTTTGAACCTGTGCCAACTTTAGAAGTTTAAGTCTATAAGGATGTTGCTTAATTGGAACAGCATTTCCTATATCTACATCATACATGATTAGATTCGTACTTCCCAGCTTATTCCCACACATCTCCCCATGTGACAACAATAACTCTTTCAGGTCATTTTGATTTTTCCACTGGAAGGTAACTCAATAATTTATCCTAATTTTTGGCAACTTCCTCATTGTCCAGTTTAATCTGAGGAATGTCCAATTTAGGATCATTTCAACTTGGTTCTTCACTCTATGTTGTAACCAGTAACAAATTTTCCTTCTGCATTTCTTCCCTATGAAAATGCCTTGTGAACATATTCACATGACACACACTGTGAGCTTTCTTTTTGTCTGGAGTCCTTATCAAATAGTTCACATCACTCCATCTCCTTTTGACTTGATAAAGTCCAGTAAACCTTCCTTTTAGAGGTGTACCTATCACTGGAAGTAATACTAATGCTTTCTCTCCATTAACAAAATGCTGTGATATTTTTAAATGATGTCGAGCCAACTCCCCCAGTCTATTTAACTGTTCCCTAAAATTTGAAACACAGTCCAAATATGTGGTCTCTGAACTCTTGACTCACCAACTTCTCCTTAATAAATTTTAGTGATTCTCTCACGTCATCCTATTTTGTCTCAACCATTCAACTGAACAGGGTCTCTGATAATTTTACTTCAACTTCCTTATGTGTATTCTTTGATTTTTCCTTCTGTTTCAACTGGTGACTTTGTGATCTCGTTACCATACAGTCAGGCAAAATCCCAGGATATGCTTCCTGTAATACCTCAGTTACCTGATTTTCTACTGGCTTTTCAAACACAAGAGGTAGCACTCCTACCTGTGACCCAGTTGAAATGTTAGCAAAGACAAATTGTATTCCTGATGTTGAGAGTTTTTCCACTACTCCTACCACAATTTCTCCACTTTTCACTGAACACTCTAACCTCACGCTACATAATTGAGCACTTCTTATCTCACCATGAACTCTAGGTACTAGCATTTTTTCTGGCAATAGTCCTTCTGAGTTACATATCTCCTCATCTCAACATCAAAGACTAACATGATCCCGTACCTCTTAATACTGTAACTTCTTTACCTGCTGCTCCTGGCCTATGCGACTAAACCTTATCTTCACAAGTAAATGGTTAAGAAGATCTGATACTTCCTCCTTAACCAACCTCCAATCAAGTTGTACAGTCTGGTGCAGCTATTTGGCTTCCACTGTGCTTTCCTTCACCATTTCAACAAGATTCACTGGCTTATCCTGTTTTCCTACATCTGTCTTCCCAGTGCGTTTTCTAACCCACCAAAGCTGTAATTTCATGTGGGCTATTTTATTGCAGTGAAAGCACTGGAGCTTTTTAACTTCTCTTTCCCTATTATGGGTTTCCTTTTTCCCCTGTGGAACGTGACCTTCATCGAGATCTACTTTTCCTTTATCACCTGAAGATTTCTCTTTCTCCATTTTCTGTCCCTTGTGGATTGAAATTGATGTGGAAACCGAACTTAATTTATCAATGAACTCCTAATAATCAGCCATTTCAGCTGCTAATCTTTTCGTTTTAACTCTCTGCTCTTTCACAAGAGTGCTCACTACTTCAGAAAGTGAATTTTGAACTCCTCCAAAACAATTGTCTCTTTAAGAGCATCATATGTTTGATCGATTTTTAATGCCCTTATCCACTATCAAAATTACCTTGTTTGATCCCTTCAAATTCACTATATGTTTGACCAGGGTCCCTCCTTAGGTTCCTACATGAGACGAAGAAAACTTCTAAATCTTTCTCATCAAATTTTGGCAATGCTTGGATATATTTAAATAGATCCTCACTAGGCCTTTGTGTACAGTTGATTTGCTCAACCTCACTGTCTTCCTCACTAAGCCTACCTTCTACCTTCAACTCCATACTTTTAAGCCGACTTTCCTGTCTAGTCCCAATTTATGAAGTTCAGACTAACACTCTTTCTCCCTTTCCTCTCCCTCTTTTTCCCTTACCCCTCTCTCTTTAACCCTTTCTTCTGCTAGGGCCTTCCTCTCCTTTTCTTTCTGTTCTGCTAGGGAAACTTGTTCTTTTTCTCATTCTTCTGCTTTTAATCATAATTCAAACTGTTCCTTTCCTTTTTCTCTTGCTTTTTTCTTTTGCTCTAACTCAAGCTGCTTCATTTTCGATTGGAACCTTTAGAAATGGCTAAATTTCAATGTCGTTTCCAGCAAATTTAAATGCTGGGCAATTTGTTGCAATTGTCTCTCCTTTTCTCATGGAGAGACTTCAGCTTGTTTGCCAATTCCAGCAGCTTTACCTTGTTCATCTTTTGTAAAGCTTCCAAAGTCACCTCTTCCACCCTGAGAAAACTCTTAGTGATTGAAAGAGCCATTACAAGCCCTGTTTAAACCAACCCAGAACAAAAGACACTAACACTTGCCGTCTTTGAGTCCAACAACCCTAATCCCAAATTGGAACTATCTAATAAATCCAGCCAAGAGCCCCATTCTGTTATGGACCAGGCCAGACTCCCTCAATATTTTAAGAAGGTAGCCCAGACCCTAGCTTTTTATTTTAGAGGCAGATGGGAAATGGATATGCCGCTGGTCAAGTCTCTGTGTTATGCAAATAGAATTTATTTAAACACTACAGTTGAAATACGAACAAAAGAAAACAATTTAGAATAACAAGTATTTGAAAACCCAACCGACTCAATATAGCAATTTAACTAAAGATCTGTTCCACTTCCCACAACATCCCATAAACAAAAGCTAAAATTCAAACTCAGGTTCTTACAGGCAGGAGGAAACACCTTCTAAAGAGATTTCAGAGATAAAGCCAGTCAGGAACCGTCGGCTGAAGCGTGGAACCTTTCTGCACTACAGCAACTTCTCACTGTTACAGCTAAACTAAAAGAAACTAGAAAAAAAACCTGAGTTTGGAGAACTGGCCACTCCCCTGCCATTGTTAAACTAGGCTATTGCCCAAACATTTCAGCACTTCTGCTCTTACAACCTCTCTTTTTTAAAAAAAAACCCAAAGACATGATAACCTTGTTAAAGAGGCAGCATCATCACAGACTTCAGAAAGTTCTTTGAGTGCAATCTAGCAGTCTTGTTCACAGCTGGACTTTTGAAACCTCGCATCTGTTTAAAATTGCACCATGAAAACAATGCTTTACAGCTTAATCGGTCCACGTTGGTGATTGTTTACACAAAAGCCGATGTCATGATCCCATGTCCTGATCTGTTTCCTTATTTCTTTTCTCTCTGTTATTTAATATCGATGTTGTTCCTGATTTGATGATTAAATTTGGAAGTGTATTCCACAGCTTCACTACCCTATTTTGTAAAAACAAAAATGTCTGCTCTCTGTCCTAAATCACACTCAATTAATCTTGCATCTTGTTTCAAGAATTTTACAGTCCTCCTGCTATTGAGGTGCCTATAAAATTACCTATGCGACCCACTCATCACCCTCCCATCTGCTTCAGCCTTTCCTAAATTTTACAGGGGCGATGTTTTGATGCCTTAGGCCTCTTGTCTGCCCTCACCACAATTGAGACCCTTAAATGGCAAAGAAATAAATTAGTAACCTCTCATTATTGCCAATAGGAACAGTATTTTAACATCTGTTTTGTCCAGACCCCTCATGATCTTGAACAACTCCATCAAATCTCTTTGTCAACCTCAAACCTCTTCAAGGAGAAGAACACTAGTGTCTCCAATTTATCTACTGAGTATTTATTCTCTAGAAGTCGCATAAATCTAGTGCTGATCCTATCATATCTACTAATTGTATTATAAACATGATATGTGGCATGTTTGGAAGATAAAGGTGATAAGGGTTTCCCAAATGTTTCACAGCTGTTTTTTTTATTTGTATCATGTCTGGGCCTCTTGTAGTTTAATTGAAAGAGATTACATTGATTGCTTAACAACTGCATTATTGTTATATTCGTGCAGTAACCCGCATGTTGGCATCATTGTACAGTGGAAACAATGGTCTGATCACTGTTAAAGTTGGTTGCTCCCTTGTTGATGCTAATTACAAATCAGGGCAACCAAGACTTAGTCTGCAGGTCTTGGTGATGAATTTGAGGTTAAGTGGAAGATAAGGAAGTTGAGTTTGGAGGTCTGTTCAGGGGTTCAATCTATTAGCATTGCGAGCATACTTGGGTGATACTTAAATCTGATACCAAGACCACCACCCTCCATGAACTGATGGCAGGTTGGAAGCATATTCCCATGTTATTGACTGGGTCCTGTTCCTGTATTGTGGTTATTGGCAACAAACACTTAATTACAGCTTGAATTTATTCCTACCACAAGTAGAAAAGCCTTCTTTTTCTGAGTTCATCTGGGGCAACTAAATAATATTTTAAGAAAGATGCAGTAATGCATATGTTTTGATTTAGAATATTATGTCAGTTCTTTTATGTTTTAACAATATATAAAGTTATTTGTAATGCTGGCATTTAATGCAAAGTGAAGCTCAACGCAAACTCAAGTAATTCCTCATATGTCAGTTGGCTACTGTTCTATTCTCCATATCAGATTCAGAAATTTTAGAAAGTAACTGCTGTCCACTTTTTTGTTTCTTTTGACTAATTTAGTTTTTTCATTTCTCTTTATTTCCTATAATTTCAGACAGCAGCTATTCAGGTCTGCTTTTTTTCACCCGAGAGACAACTTTTTATTTCTTTTACTTGTTTCACTTTACTGCCTTTGATCTTATATTTTGAAATCTTATGAAGAAAAATAGGCCATGAGAACATTGATATGGTAGAGCATCAAGGTGACAAAAAGCTTGAATGATTGTTTCAGTGGCAGATGGGTTGATTTCCTTGGCAGAATGCTACACAGGAAGCGACTGCATAATCTTGCATCTGTTTATGTACCTGACCTGTGAAGGCTGTAAGGCATTGTATGGCATCTACTTGGAAAAAAAGTGCAATATAGCAACTTTAAAAATGCTGTTGAACTTGATGACCCCTTGTAACACAACTTATTATGTTGGATTTTTAAAAAAGCACTTTGTCGGATTTGGAAATATGTTCCCAGGCTACTGCCATCAATCCTGTTTTGGACAAGACTGTAGACTGATCAGTACTCATTTAACTTTTTTTTTAAGAGAGCATATATTTAAAAAAAGGAATAAATAAATTTCATTTAAAGCATTTTCCATGACCTCAAAGTGTCCTAATGTACTTCAGAGCCAATTAATTAATATTGAAGTGTTGTTGCCATAATAATATAAGGAAGGAAGACAGTTCATTTGGCCACAACAATAAAATAATTGACCAGTTAAAATGTTTCAGTGGTATTTATTGGGAGGTAAGTGTATATTATGATGCAAGGAGAATTCCATTGCCCTTTGAAAAGTGCCGCAGAGTCTCTTGTGTCCAGATGTAACAGCAGGCAAAATCCCACTCCCGTCAGTGCTGCATTTGAATATTAGCCTAATTTTAAGATGTTATGTCCTGAGGTGCAACTTGCATCCATAACTTTTGCCACAAGCTGAAAGTGAGCAGAAGCTGACAACAAAGAATTCATACATAAACATCTGCCTGGCATGTGCTGTTTAAGTTGGATATATGCAGAATGAATTGAAATTAATTTTGGCTTCAGTGTCAGTTGACCATAACATTATGTCAACTTATAAATTAATTTTCAAAGGTTTTTCTCTGGTTTATCCATCAAAGATAATAGTTCATAGATAATTTAAATTAACTTATTCCATTGCTGCATACAGTAGTTAAAAAGAAATAAACATTAAGTATTTTTTAAACTCCTAGGTAGCCAAGAATGATTTCTTAACATTCGATTACATGCTGTGCATGGATGAAAGCAATTTAAGGTGAGTGGATTATTGACAGCTATTGTCCTCATTTTCAGCAGTTGAATAGTTTAATAAACATTTAATAGTTTATATTTGAATTGCATTTTAAAATGCCTTTTCAGTTTATAATTTGAGCTTTTTGTCTTTCTTGATATTAAATGGTTTGGGCTTTGAGTGTTACCTCCATTGTATATGTTTGTTTAATCAGAGTTGATGCACAGCATCCAGCTATGGTAAGTGCTTCCTTGCAATTCTGTGCCTTAGTAGCAGCAAAGTTGCAATGATAAGCATTTCCAATAAGGCATAAGATACAGGAGTCAAAATTAGGCCATTCAGCCCATCAAGTCTGCTCCACCATTCAATCATGGCTGATAGGTTTCTCAACCTCATTTTCCTGTTTTCTCCCCCTTAAGGTTTGATCCCCTTGGCAATCAAGAACTTATCTATCTCAATTTTAAATATATTCAATGATCTGGCTTCCACAGCCTTCTGTGACAGTAAATTCCACAGAATCATCACTCTCTGGCTAAAAAGTTTGTTTATCTCCGTTCTAAAAGGTCTTCCCTTTACTCTAAGGCTGTGCCCTCAGGTCCTCGTCTTTCCTGAATTATGAGGCCTAAAATTGCTCACAATACTCTAAATGTGGTCTGACCAGAGCATTATAAACCCTCAGATGTACATCCCTGCATTTATATTCTAGACTTCTCGAGATGAATGACAACACTGTATTGGCCCACCTAACTACCAGCTCAACCTGCAGGTTTACTTTGATTTAGAGATGTCTGTGTTGAACTGGTGTATACAAAATTAAAAATCACAACAGCAGGTTGTAGTCCAACAGGTTTATTTGGAAGCACTAGCTTTCGGAGGGCTGCTCCTTCACCAGGCGGTTGTGGAGTATGAAATCATGAGACACAGAATTTATGGCAAGAGCTAAGTGTGACGTATCTGAAATTATATATTGAAAAAGACCCGGATTGTTTGTTAAGTCTGTCATCTTTTAGAATGAACATGTTGGTTTTAGTTCTTTCATATGTAAATCGCAGAACTTTTTCATTCTCAAGTACACCAATTGCTAAAGTTCACTTGAGAATGTAATTTTAACAAAGTTCTGCGATTTACATATGAAAGAACTGAAACCAACATGTTCATTCTAAAAGAAGACAGACTGAACGAACAATCGGGGTTTTTTTTTCAATATATAATTTTCAGTCACATCACACTGTAAACTCTTGCTATAAATTCTGTGTCTTACAAACTAATATTCCACAACCACCTGATGAAGGAGTAGCACTCTGAAAGCTAGTGCTTCCAAATAAGCCTGTTGGACTATAACCTGGTGATGTGATTTTTAACTTTATAAGTTTGCCTTAAGAGAAATCTGAACTAAGACTCCCAGGTCCCTCTGCACTTCTATTTTCTGAATTTTTTTAAAAAGTTTAAAAATTGTAATTATAAGTTCCTCACTTTTATAACTCAAAAGTACTGCAAATGCTCCAGGTCTAATGTTTAAGATGCACATTCCTTGCATCAACATATCTATGGCATTTTCTGGTTTTCTCCACTTGTATGCAGCCTACATTTAAAAGCGCTATAAATGTTGTCAGGAATGAAAGCTATTTGGAGCTTCAGAGTCCGCAGAAATTACAATTTTATATAGTCTTTCATTTGGTCTGAATTATACACTTTCTTTCACTTCTCTGAAACCATAATGGCATTGTGTATTTAATTGTGATTGGAATTTTTTGTTATTTGGGCATATAAAATATATTCGGAAGCGTTTGCTCAAATTTAGCTTGGGCAAGCTTTTACAGTCAGGGAAATGTAATAAAAAAATATGAAAATTACTTCGGTCCATTTCAGTCTTGTTGGGTGGATGGAAAATAGCAGCATGAGTGATACTTATAATATGGCAATTATATTATTGATCGCTTTCATGGAGACAAAGGATCAGAATCATATTGGTGCAGTAAAGAATGCTGTTGCAGGTCTAACACAATGCTAGAATGATATAAAGGAAACATTGACCTGTAATTTATCTTCCATTTAACCCAGGCTATAAATTGAGTTCATAATAACCTGGAGTTTAAAGATATTTATACTCCACGCTTTTTTTTTCTCCCATGAATATTTTAAACTGATAAAAATTATCCTGACTACTGATTGTTGAAGCTTTAGTGATGAACATATTATTTGTCTTTAAAGAACAAACTAGTACTTGGTAGTGTGTGCTCACTATTTTTTAACCACCAAACAATATATTTAAGTTTATTATGAAACCTGAGATTTTAAATCTGATATTTGCCTTTTGGAGTCTTGGATGCAACCTCTGTATATCAGTAAAGTACTAAAGCTGAAGAGCAACATGCTGTACACTACACCAGCAATATGCTATAACTGAAGAAGCATTCCTTGCTGCACCAGTGAGTCTGATCCTTTGTCTCCATGAGAGAGACCCATTATATATTTTTCAGATGATTTGTAGTTCAGGTTGAGTTTCAGGTTGTAAGTTTCCTCACTGAGCTGGTAGGTTTGTTCTCAGATGTTCTGTCACCATGCTAGATAACATCATTAGTGAGCCTCCGTTGAAGCACTGGTGTTCTATCCTGCTTTATATATGTGTGTCTTGGTCTGTTAAGGTGGGTGATATCATTTCCGGTTCTTTTTCTCAGAGGTCAGTGAATGGGGTCCAAATCGATGTGTTGTTTGATGGAGTACTGGTTTGAATGTCAGGCCTCTCGCAATTCCCGTGTGTGTCTCTGTTTAGCCTGTCCTAGGATGGATGTGTTGTCCCAGTCGAAGTGGGGTCCTTCTTCGTCTGTGTGTAAGGATACTCGTGATAGCTGGTCGTGTCTTTTGGTGGCTAGTTGGTGCTCATGTATCCTGGTGACTAGTTTTCTGTCAGCCCAAGGTAGTGTTTGTTGCAGTCCTTGAAGGGTATTTTGTATATGACATTTGATTTGATGGTTGTTGCTACAGGGTCTTTTAGGTTCATCAGTAGCCGTTGCAGTGTGTTGGTTGGTTTGTGGGCTACCATGATGCCAAGAGATTGGCGTAGTCTGGTAGTCATCTCCAAGATGTCTTTGATGTAGGTTTTGACTAGTCTCTGGACGTGTTGTATCTTCTTGTTTGGGTTTGTTGTTTTAAGAATTAGTGGACTGTGTTTATCGGGTACTGTTTGTTGAATATGCTATGTAGGTGTTTTTCTTCCGCTGCTCATAGTTCCTGGCTGCTGCAGTGTGTTATGGCCTCTTCAAATAATGTCCTCATGCAGCTCCATTTGTGGGTGTTGGGATGGTTGCTCCTCAGTATAGTTGAGTATCTGGTCTGTGTGTGTTGCTTTCCTGTAGCCTTCCTAGCATATCAACGTACAGACTAGCAAAGGAACTTCACCGTAAACTGAAATACCTAGTGGAACACGTATGCCTCTCCACCCAAGAATTCCTGAACAACATCAAAGACTCCAAGATAGAAGAGGACAAGGTCATGGTCTCCTTCGATGTAATGGCGCAATTCACATCAATTAACATCAGTTTGGCCAAAGAAACACTGACCTCCACTACTAGGCGAACCAAGGACCCAAACACCTGACAGCACCAACCCCATCAGCAAGGACACCTTCCTCAAGTTAGTAGACCTGTGCCTTACTACCCACTTCACCTTCAACGACAAGACCTACAAACAAATCAAAAGGACAACCTTGAGATCACCAATACAAGGATTCTTAGCAGAAGCAGTGATGCAGAGACTAGAACGAATAGTCCTCCCCATGATCCAAACTTTGGGTCCACTGTGTGAATGACACCTTTGTCATCACAAAACGGAACAAATTAGAGGAAACCTACAATATCATTAACAACGTCTTTGCTGGCATAAATTTCACCAAAGAGGAAGAGAACAACAACATACTCTCCTTCCCAGATGTCACAGTGAAACAAACAGTCAATGGAGAACTGCAGACCAGTGTCTACAGGAAAGCAACCCACTCAGACCAGATACTCAACTACAGGAGCGATCATCCCAACCCCCACAAACAGAACTGCATCAGGACGTTATTTATTTGGGCCACTCAGGATCTACGAGCAGCAGAAGAAAAATACCTATACAGCATATTTAAGAACCACGGGTACCTGATAAGCACAGTCCACTGATTCTTAAACAACAAACCCAAACAAGAAGACACAACAAACCCGGAGACTCTAGTCACACTACCATACTACCATCCATCAAAGACATCTCTGAGATGACGACCAGACTACTCTGACCTCTTGGCATCATGGTAGCTCCCAAACAATGAACACACTGAAACAGCTACTGATGAACCTAAAGGACCCTGTACAACAACCAGCAAATCAAATGTCATATACAAGATATCCTACGAGGACTGCAACAAATACCACATCGGACAGACAAGCAGAAAACTAGCCACCAGGTTATATGAGCACCAAGTAGCCACCAAAAGACATGACCAGCTATCACTAGTATCCTAACGCACAAATGAAGAAGGACACCACTTAAACTGGGACAACGCATTCATCCTAGGACAGGCTAAACAGACACATGTACGGGAATTCCGAGAGACCTGGCATTCAAACCAGAACTCCATTAATAAACGCAGCGACTTGGACCCTATTTACCAACCTCTGAGGAAAAGAACTGAAAGTGATATCACCCACCTTAACAGACCAAGACACAAATATAAAGCGGGACAGAACACCAGCGCTTCAACAGAGGCTCACTGATGACATTACCTAGCATGATGATGAAGTATCTGAGAACAAACTACCAGCTTAGCGAACAAACTTACAACCCAAACCCATTATATAATTGGCAAATCAAATATTATTCATATTGATATATTCCACCACCACAAAAAGATTGAAACTAACCAAAACAATTTTCAATTATTAAATTTCTCTGACTGGAAAAAATTACACCAATTTGAGCAATAACTTCTGAATGTGTTTTAATTTTGCTTTCCTTGTAATGTCAGCAAAGCAGCTGGGAATGGCTTTTCATCTTCACTACTTGGTTGGTAATCAAGTAGATTATTTTGCCATTTGTAGAGTGATGAAAACTATCCAAGTCTGCCAGCAATTACAGTATATCAAAGCAATAGCATATGCACAAAGTTTTCCTCCTCCATTTGTAAGATTCTGTAATATTCATTGGAAACTGGAGAGTAGTATAGTGATCTGACTTCAAGTAAGAGGCAGCTTTTTATAAATCTAGAAAGTATATATTGCAAACTTTATTAACTGGCACCTGTGGGATCAAATATTTCAGTTGATCCACAAGTGCACATAATCAATGTTTAATGCTTTTATTATTTAGTGTTTTTATTTAATGTAGGGGGTGCACACATGATTGTACTGTATTTGCAACATCAATCACTTAAAAAATAATGTATCTTTGCTTTAAATAAAACTTACCACCAGAGAGCCTTCTTGCACCCTTTTATCACTGAGATTGTGATAATATAGTTTACTTCCAGATTTTCAGTTGTATAACTTTTGCCTGTTTATGGAGAGTACCACTTCATAAGGTGGCAATTAAAACAAAGTTTGCTGTAGAAAGCTCCCCACTTGTCCATTGTGTGCATTAATGAATGAAAGATTCCAGTGGTAAATCTATATTGAGCTAAGCCAACCCTTAATTTGGTCTCTGTCTTAGGGTTGCTATGCATTCTACTCCAAATATTTCTGCTGGGCAACAGTGTCACTATTTAGAACCAGCTTTCTCCCTTAGCCTCTATCCCTTTTAAATAATTAGAGCTCATTACATTCATTTAAATCAATAAACAAATGATAGTTTTTGATGGCATCTCTTTTTATATAACATGGGTCTAGTTGTAAGTGCTCTGACCTTTTACCTGTGAAGAATGTGACATGTCTGGAAGTACGAGTAGCTAGGAGCTTCAAGGTTTATATAAAAAAAGCTTTGTTTGGCACATTTGTCAAGCAATTGAATGAGCAATTTTTAACCTTTTTAATCATGGTCTTTCAAGAAACTCTACACCCCACTGTAAAATTAGTCAATAGAGATTAAGTTAATTTGTCTCCAATAAGTTAGTTTTTAATCACTGGGCAAATATCTGAGTCTTTCAATTTTAATTTTAACATTTAAAACAGTAAGTAAATCAAGATGCAGCAAAGGTTAAAGGCAAGAAAACTTTGAAGAAAATTGATTTATTGCATAAACTCACAAATTACACATGAGACTAAATTACAGTCCACAATTATTACCTGTTCACAGAATTCTTTTCGTGTTTGGTAGTTCCAAAGAAATTGGCTTCTATGCATATTCTAAGGAATTACTATAGAATTCCAAACTTTTAAGACATGAAAAGAGTAGTTGGGTCAGTGATTGCTTTTTCTTCCTGTGTTTTTATTCAAAGGAATTAAAAAGAATGGGCCAGAATTCACTATTCTCTTTCAACCTTACCTGTTAAATTTTCTAGAGCTTTTGCAGTGGAAATTGCTGCATGTGGAAATGGAAAGGGTGTGGCGCCATCAACAATGCACTCTCAAACCAAATCAGATTGAATACTTGTGAAATAAACAGCATATGATCAAAACCTGAAATGTGAGAATAGTTGTGGTTCTGTTCGCCGAGCTGGGAATTTGTGTTGCAGACGTTTCGCTCCCAGTCTAGGTGACATCCTCAGTGCTTGGGAGCCTCCTGTGAAGCGCTTCTGTGATCTTTCCTCCGGCATTTGTAGTGGTTTGAATCTGTTGCTTCCGGTTGTCAGTTCCAGCTGTCCGTTGCAGTGGCCGGTATATTGGGTCCAGATCAATATGCTTATTGATTGAATCTGTGGGTGAGTGCCATACCTCTAGGAATTCCCTGGCTGTTCTCTGTTTGGCTTGTCCTATAATAGTAGTGTTGTCCCAGTCGAATTCATGTTGCTTGTCATCTGCGTGTGTGGCTACTAAGGATAGCTGGTCGTGTCATTTCGTGGCTAGTTGGTGTTCATGGATGCAGATCGTTAGCTGTCTTCCTGTTTGTCCTATATAGTGTTTTGTGCAGTCATTGCATGGGATTTTGTACACTACATTGGTTTTGCTCATGCTGGGTATCGGGTCCTTCATTCTGGTGAGTTGTCTGAGAGTGGCTGTTGGTTTGTGTGCTGTTATGAGTCCTAGTGGTCGCAGTAGTTTGGCTGTCAGTTCGGAACTCTTCTTGATGTATGGTAATGTGGCTGGTCCTTTGGGTTGTGGTATGTCCTCGTTCCATTGAGCCACGAGGACAGGAATTCAACTGGGACAACACTACAATTTTATAGGACAAGCCAAACAGAGAACAGCCAGAGAATTCCTAGAGGCATAGCACTCATCCACAGATTCAATCAATAAGCACATCGATCTGGACCCAATATACCAGCCACTGCAACGGACAGCTGGAACTGACAACCGGAAGCGACAGATTCAAACCACTACAAATGCCGGAGGAAAGATCACAGAAGCACTTCACAGGAGGCTCCCAAGCACTGAGGATGTCACCTAGACAGGGGACGAAACGTCTGCAACACAAATTCCCAGCTCAGCGAACAGAACCACAACAACGAGCAGCCGAGCTACAAATCTTCTCACAAACTTTGAACGTTAGAATAGTGAATGCAATCTCAAATTGATGTAGAAAACACAGTGGCGGGGAGGGCGGAACAGGAAATTGGAAAAGTAAATCTCCCATAATTAAAGTTGAAGGAATACTTGTAGCAGTTATTTTTAAATAAGAGGTAATTTTGTAGTAATTAAGAGATTTCTCACGCCATTCGAAAGGGGATGCCCACATTCTAATAAAGAATAAAAATGTGTATAATTTTCTTACTCTTGGCAATAAAAAGTGTTAAGACTGAAGTTTGAGGAATGCACCGTTGCTATCTAGTCCTACAAATGCACTGGTCTTGGCATCACCTTAAATGCCTTACCCATTCACCAATGTAGCCAATTATAAACTTGAAATTGAGTTTAGAATTAAAGGAACTATCAACCAAGTTTCTTAAATAAATAACAGCACTACAACAGCATTTCTTGTGAAAACTGGACTGATTCAGCAAGGACGTAAAGCTGATTAAAACCTATGTGGGCGGCACGGTGGCACAGTGGTTAGCACTGCTGCCTCACAGCGCCTGAGACCCGGGTTCAATTCCCGCCTCAGGCAACTGACTGTGTGGAGTTTGCACGTTCTCCCCGTGTCGGCGTGGGTTTCCTCCGGGTGCTCCAGTTTCCTCCCACAGTCCAAAGATGTGCAGGGTCAGGTGAATTGGCCATGCTAAATTGCCCTTAGTGTTAGGTAAGGGGTCCTTAGTGTTAGGTAAGGGGTAAATGTAGGGGTATGGGTGGGTTCGCTTCGGCGGGTCGGTGTGGACTTGTTGGGCCGAAGGGCCTGTTACAACACTGTAATGTAATCTAATCTAATCTAATCTATCTACCACACAAGCATACACAGCAGATCCCAATTACAGAAAACAATTAAAGAATTTTTTCCTCCGAGTTAAAAAGTCACACAAGTCCAGGTTATAGTTCAACAGGTTTATTTGGAAGCACTAGCTTTTGGAGCGCTGCTCCTTCGTCGGAGGTTAACTTGGACTAGAAACATTTTTGACCAATAAGTGTTAATTCTTAAAGAGATATGGTATGAAAGTTCAACGTGGTTTTCAATCGGTGGTGTCACGGGTGTCACAATACACAGGCAGTTGTAACTGAGACCTTTGTCCATGTAGTTCATTCAAAAATGTCGAGAAGAACCCTCTTCTGACTCTTCAGGGAAACAGCTGAATGATGTTTTAATTGACATTCTGGACCTCACGCATGCTTTTGCAGAAATGCAGAAATAAGATGAGTAGTTTCTCTCGCTCAGGAGTCTGGACTGCAAATGACCTCCAAACAATTTCTAAAATACCTGAAAGCTGTAAACCTCGGCATGTGACTTACAATAGATAAGTCCAAGCGGAAGTGTTAAAAGTCCCAGTGTGCCCTTTAAAAAATGTGTCCAGGTTTCTCTCCAGTCTTTTCAAATGAACCACTAATTACAATTTCTTAAACACAAATCCTAAAATTACTTGCAATGATGAAATATCTTCATAACACAAGGTTGTCAAAAAAAGGTCGTGGAAGCAGGGTTAAGCAAGTTAAATTCCCAGTTAATCTGATGATTGGGTACGTTGTCGTTCAGCATATAGCAAACGTTTCCTATTTGAAAAAGTGCTGCAGGATCACTTGTATGTGTGCCTTGATTTAATATTACTCCCAACACTCTCCTGTACTAGATTATATGCTGAAGACTTGAGGAAATTTGGAACTGCAGCCTTCTTATTCAGCCTGGAGCAGCACCACTTAATGACTTAATGCTATTATATAAATCCTGTGTCCTAGGTTGTCTTTTCTTTTATGTTAGTATAGCAAATAAGAATAATGTTCCACTGCAGATGTGGTACAAGAACCAGAGAACCCTTGAAGAATTTTACCCCTTAATGAGGAGTAATAATTACCATATTACTTTATTATAAGAAATGTTGACTATAACTCTACTATTTAAGCAGAACAGTGATCAGATATCAAAAACATTATAACCTCTGGTATTTGTTTTATAGCCTTGAGGCAAAAGCAGTTTCTGCCAATCATTCTTGGGAATCTTTCTTCAGTGTGTATATATAACAGTCAACGCTAGATTAACCATCTTAAGCTGGAAGTTATAAGTGGATATGCCATTTCAGCCTCCCAAGGTCTCCTGTGTCACAGATGCCAGTCTTCGGCCAATTTGATTCTCATCAGGTGATGTGAAGAAATGGCTGAAGCAGGGAATTCTGCAAAGGCTATGGGCCCTGACAATATTCCGGCAACCGTACCGAAGACCGTTGGAATTAGCTCCAAGTTGTTCCAGTACAGCTACAACACTGGCACCCACCTGACGAATAAAGTTCAGGTGTGTCCTGTCCTCAAAAGGCAGGATAAATCCAACCCAGCTAATTACTGCCTCCTCGATCTAGTCTTCACCATCAACAAAATGTTGAAAGGTGTCTTCAAAGGCCATCAAGCAATACTTAAATAGCAATAACCTGCTTACTGATGCTTAGTCTCCACTAAAGTCACTCAGCTCCTTACTTCATTACAACCATAAATAAAAACATGGACAAAAGCATGGATAGTAGATTGGCTTGAGGCAGAAAATAGCAGATGCAGAAAATGCATGAATGATTTCCTGATTGGCAGGTTGTGATGGATGGAGGGGTGTGTTGAAGCCTCAACATTTTCTAACTTATATCAATGGCTTACGTAGGGGGAGAAAGACATGGTAGTTAACTGTGCAGGTAACATCAAGTTAGGTAGGAAAGTATATCATAAAGATGACGTAAAATTGCAAACAATAAAGATAGGTTGAATGAGAGGGCAAAAACCCTGACTGGACTATAATGTAGGAAATATGAAGCTCACTTGGGCCAGAAGAATAAAAGAATAGAGTATAACATAAATGGAGATCTGCTGAATTCCAAGATGCATAGAGAATTAGACACTCTGGTGCATGAGTCACAAAGTATTATTGTGCAAGTACAACACACAATGAGGTAGGAGAATAAAAAGACACAGTATTACATAAATAGAGAGCAACTACATAATTCCAAGGTGCAGAGGGATCTAGCTGTTCTGGTGCATGAATCTCAAAAATTAATATGCTGAAGTAATTAGGAAGGCTAATGGAATGCTGTCCTTTATTATGAGAGGAATTCAACATAAAAGTAAGGATGATGTGCTATAGTTATCGAGAATATTGGTGTGATTACATCTTGAATACTGTGTATATTTCCAATGTCCTTATTTAAGAAAGATTTACTAGTGTACAAAGAGCAAAAGTATAGTAAAAGAGAAAGCAGAACCTATCAGAGAAGAAGGGAATTTGAGAGATTTTTGTTTCTGTGTTCACAAGGTAAGAGATGATTTAGATATAGTCTCTAGCTACATAAGTCGCTAGGGCCAAATGGATTATTACCTAGGATGTTGAAGGAGGTCAGGGAGGAAATAGCAGATATTCTGAGGATTATTTCCTCATCTTCCCTGGACACAGGTGAGATGCTGGAGGACCGGAGGAATGTAAACATGGTTCTGTTACTTAAAAAGGGCATTAAAAAAAACCAAACAGTTACAATCCAGTTAGTCTTACTACAGTGGGTGGAAAATTGTTAGAATCAATCCTGATAGATCTGTCAGTTAGAAAGGCATGGACGAGTCAGGGATAGTTGGCATGGCTTTGCTAAAGGAAGGAGAAAGTGAGGTCTGCAGATGCTGGAGATCAGAGCTGGAAATGTGTTGCTGGAAAAGCGCAGCAGGTCAGGCAGCATCCAGGGAACAGGAGAATCGACGTTTCGGGCATAAGCCCTTCTTCAGGAATGAGGAAAGTTTGTCCAGCAAACTTCCTTTGCTAAAGGAAGGTCATGGCATACAAATTTGATTGAATTCTTTGAGGATCAATGAGGAAGTGCAGTGGATGTTACCAACATGGGCTTTAGTAAGGTATTTGACAAGGTCCCGCATGGCAGACTGGTCAAAAAAGTGAAAGCCCATGGGATGCAGGATAACGTGCTGAATTAGATTCAAAGTTGGTTTAGTAACAGGAATCTAAAGGTGATGGTTGATGTCTGGCCTTATGCATGGAAAGCTGATTCATGTGGTATTCCACAGAGTTCTGTCTTTGGGTTCCTCCTGTCTATTTTATACATTAATGATTTGGACTTGAACATGGGGTGCACAATTGGGAAATTTGCAGATGACACAGAAATTGGCCATGTTTTGAATGATGTAGAGGATAGCTGTAAAGTTTAATATCAATGGGTTGGTGGAGTGGGGAGGAAAGTGGCAGATGAAGTTCAACTCTGATAAATGTGAGGTAATGCATTTACGGAGATCACACAGTAAGAAGGTATACAAAATAAATGGAAATATATTGTGGGGGTAGATGAAATGAGAGATCTTGGCGTGCACAGGTCCCTAAACATGATAGTGCATGTAGCTAAGGTAACAAACAAGGTCTATGGAATGCTCTCCTTCAATGATAGGCATGCAATACAAAAGTAGGTATATAGTGACGAAACTGTATAAAATACTGGTGAGGCCACAAATAAATGTTGTGTGCGCTTACAGGAAGAATGAAATTACTCTGGAGAAAGTGTAGAGAATATTTACTTGGATGTTGCCAGGGCTGGAAATTGTAGTTAAGAGGAGAGATTGGTGAAGTTGGGATTGTTTTCCTTGTAATAGAGAAGGCTGAGGGGTGACATAACTGAGGTATACAAAATTCTGAAGAGTAGAGATAAAGTAGACAGGAGGAACCTGTTTCCCTTGACAAACATTTCAAAAGCCAAGTATCATAGATTCAAGCTAAGTGGCAGAAGGATTAGAGGGGAAGTGAGGAAAAGCATCTTTACGCAAAGGGTGTTGGGTGTCAGGAATTTGCTGCCCGAGTTGGTGGTGGAGGCAGAGACCCGAAACTCTTAAAAATACCTAGATGCGAACTTGAGTACTGTAAGCTGCTGGGCTATGGACTATGTGCAAGAAGATGGGATTACAAAGGGCATTTGGGTGTTTTGGGTCTACATGGGGAGAAGATGGGTTGAAAGGCCCCCCTTCTGTGCTGTATCGTTTCAACAGTATTATTCTGTGGAAAGGATGGAAAATGCATTGAGGCCAATTCAAAGACAATAACTGGATTGATAGCTGAGATGAGCAATTGTACAACTCTGGAACTCTCATGCCTTTGAAAGGGTTTATTTGAAATCACAAACTTTTGGATCGTGGCCTCCTTTTCAGCTGAAGTAAGAGAAAAGTACATCGAATTTATAGGCAGAGAGATCAATGGCAGAGAGATCTCTGTGTCTGTTTGCTTCTCTCTCACTTCACCTTTTAAAGGGGCTACACTCCGAAAGCTTGTGATTTCAAATAAACCTGTTGTACTATGACCTGGTGTCGGGTGACTTCTGACTTTGTCCATTCCAGTCTAACATTGCAGCTCCATATCTTAGAAGATGTTGAAGATAGGGGTAATTGAATGTTTTTCTTCTCCTATTTTGTCTGCCGTAATAGTTACGACAATCTGTACTAGACCTCAATATTTGCTGCATTAATAGTTTGGATATGTATCCTGATGGCACAAAAATTAGTGACTTAATGTAGTTTTGAGCATAAAACTAAAAAGGAACATTTTTGGGTTAAACAAGTGAGCAAAACTGGCAGTGAATTTCAACATCGGTAAGTGGCAAGTCATCTATTTTGAACCAAAAAAGGAAAGAACTTCAGTATTTAATCGGCTAAAATCTAGGAATGGTGGAAGTTCAGAGGTTTTAGAATCCATATACACTGATAATAAAAATATATAGACATCGAAGATAGGAGCATTTATTGGCCTTTCAGCCCTTCCAAGCTTGTCTGCCATTCAATATGATTATGGCTGATCATCTAATTTTGTACCCTGTTCCGGCTTTCACTCCACACTTTTTTTTTCATCCCTTTAGCCGGAAGAACTATATCCAACTCCTTGAAAAATATGATAGCAGGTACATAAAATCAAAAAGACTGATAATATTATCATCTTATAACTAGAGTCAAGCCTTGCTCAGTTGATTGCACTCTCACCTGAGCCACAAGGATTTGGTTCAAGTTCTTGACCACAAAAATTAGTGCAGTACTGAGGCAAAAATGTAAAGTGAATCGAAAAAAACCCAGAGCACTATTTTGAAGATGAGCAGGACATTTGTTCCATGTTGCTGCCAAAATTACATCCCTCAGTTCGAATCACAAACAATGGCTACATTTCAAAGGTACTTCACTGTGCTGTAAAGCATTTTTAGAAGGTAGGTAGGCATAAAGAGGGCTATGTCAATGCCCATCAGTTTTTTTTCTTCCTGGCGGGCTAGAGTAAAAAAGGTTGGGGAGGGGATTAGTTCTGCTACAGCTATACCAAATCCCTTGGTAGACTATACCTGTAATGCTTTAACATTTAGCACTGCTTCTTAGAAAGTGTGTATTAATTTAAGAAGGAATGCAGCACAAATTTAACAAAATGTGACCTGTTTCCTAAGGGCTAGATTAAGAGGAGAGATTGCTAGAATTGCATTCCCTATGATAACGCAATATCACTGAATGATTTGATTAGCACATTGTAAGGAAACAGTTGATGAAAAGAAAGGGACATAATCTTAAAATCAGGAACAGGCAATTAGGAGAGAAGTTATAACACACTTGCTGCAAAGTGTGACAAAAGGATGGAATCTTCGCACAAAGGAGTGGGTGCTATCTTGATGAATAATTTTAATTGTGAAAATTGGTTGTTTTTTTAATCATGGAAGTGTTAGAGCACACAAGAAGCCATTCAGCCCTGCACTAGCTCTTCAAATGAACATCATTACCTACTGCCAATCTCCTGCTTATTCTCCCTCCATTTCTTTGCACATTATTTCTCCCCTAATAATCCTCTTGAATGACTCAATTGAACCTGTCTCCACCACACTTCCAGGCCGAGTATTCCATATTCTAATTACTTTGAAAACGTTTTTTCTTACATCATATTTACTCCATTTGCAAATCTCTTTAAATCTATGCCCTCTTGTTCTTGTTTCTTTTAAGTTTCTCCTTTATGCTCTAGACAACTTGCTCATGATTCTGAAAACCTCTATCAGATCTCCTCTTCGCCTTCTCTCCAAAAAGAATAGTCTCAACTTCTTCAGTCTGTCCTTATATGAGAAGTTCCTCATCCCTGAAACTATTCTTGCAAATTGCTTCTGCACTCTCTCCATTATGTTTACACAACTATAACATGGCACTCAGAACTGTACAGAGTACTTCAGCTGAAGTCTAACAAGTGTCATATACAAGTTCAACTCCTTGCTCTTGTATTTTATTGCCCCTACTGGTACTATATGCTTTATTAACTACTCTCCAACTGTCCTTCCACCTTCAATGATCTGTGCCCTTGTACACCAAGGTCCCTCTGCTCCTGCAACCACTGTAGATATGCACCCTCTTTTTTTTTTATTGTCTTTGTGTTATTCCTACCAAATAACTTTTATATTGACCCTCTCCAGTCATTTCATTAATTTGTCTGTGTCCTTGCTGTGTTCTACATTGTCCTCCTCACAGTTTACAACTCTTCCAAGTTTTATGTCATTTGCAAACTTGGAAATGTTCTCCCCATTCATCAGAATCTAGATCATTAATATATATCAGCAAGAGCAAGGGTCCCGATATCAACCACTGGAAAACTCCAATTCAAACCTTCCTCCAATCCGAATAATATCCATTAATCATTATTCTGTGTTTCCAATCAATTTGGGATATTTTGTCATGTTGCTGCCATCTCTTATAGCCTGTTATTTTTCTCAAATGTGTTGTGACACTGTATCAGATGTCTTGTTCATGTACACTATATGAATAGGGATATCCTCATCTAGCCTTTCTGTTACTTGCTCAAATACTTCAAGTTAGTCAGTCACATCAAAAGCAGATCCAGGATTTACACCATCCATTTCGTCTCAGTGCTGATTGAAACCCATTTTGCACTAACAACAAATGTGGAGTATAAGTGCATTTTTGATTGTTGATCATATTGAGGGTTGAAGAGTGTGGCACTGGAAAAGCACAGCCAGTCAGACAGCATCTGAGGAACAGGAGATTGGATGTTTCGGGCGTAAGCCCTTCATGGAATTGAGGATTGTATGATATGCTTCAGTGAGTCCTACTTTGAGCATTGCATCTGCTTCTTACATGCTAGGTGGGGCTGGGCATCATTTATTTTATTTGTAACATAAATTAGAATGCCCAATATATGCTACTAATCATCGGTGAGTGATTTTTGTTCAGCTATATCTGTGACTACTTAAGACTCAAAAAATAGGATTACAATGAAGTGTCTATTACATGGATGACCCCCATTTTGTATTTCACTTAACACTTGCATGAAACCTTTCGTTATCTCAAATTCAAAAATGAAGCAAATTCAAAAATGTTGATTTCTGAATTAATATTGAATTGATATATTTGTCATTCCTTTACCAAATTGTATACAATAGATTCATTTTTTAAAATTTGACCCAATTGATAATCAATAGTTTTATCAAAATATATTTCTTTAAATAGTGTTTACCATATTCTGTATGGTAGCTACATTTTTAGTTTATCAATGTTGAAGAATAAAGGGAATAATCTAATATTGAATTTATTATTCAATTGTTTGATTGTAAATCTGGAGGGGAAACTTAATTTATATCTGATAAATTTGCAGAGATTTAAAAAGGATGGCTGCTAAAGTACAGAACTTCAAATCCGAAATAAAGCTGCTTGGCTCATTTGATCCACAGAATCATCTTATTATACAAGATCCTTATTACGTAAGTAGTGAAAATTTCTAATTTATTCATTTTTGTACATACAAAATTTAGAGTTGTCAAAGAACTTGGAAAATCCAAAAAGCAGATAGATGAATGTGTGCTTTATTTTTAATTCCCATGTTCAATGCTTCGTAATGATTATGTATGTTCAAGATGTGTTTTTAACTTCTTTCTTTTGTTGCTCCAGGGAACGGAAGCAGATTTTGAAGAAGTGTACGAACAGTGTTTAAGATGTTGCACAGCATTTCTAGAGACCACCACATAACTGTGCTAAGGGCAGTTTTAGCATGTTTGAAAATAATCTTCAATGAGTAAAAATCTTGCCAGTATTACTGCTTTCAAACTTAGAAAACTCATCTCTGAAATTGAATTTAAATATTTTAGAAAGTCACATTAGCTTTGAATGTTTCATTATTTACTTTGTTCTGGAGAGATAGTAGTTTTCCTCCAAGGCATGTGAGTGTGGATTTCATCCACACGAACTTAACGAAAATTTGTGATTAAATGTGTAAATTATGGTTTGTTTTCAGGAATTGCTAGTGAGAAGACTTTCAGAAGAACATGGCATTGGTTAATAAAGGATTGCTGTCAACTTGCTCTTCTTATTGAAAATTGATTTGTGTTTCAGAAATAATGAATAAATGTGCATGACAAAATTCTTAAGTTACAGTGAAATTTTTTAATGTGTTAGAGTTGAGTTAGAATAACTCCTTCACTTTAAATTATACTATAATTTTTGTTCTAGTTACATAGCAACAATGTTTAGTAATATGAAGTTTTGCAGCAACCCAAAATATGTGATGAATGGTCCTTTATATTTAAACATTTTATTAATGTTAACTATTGTTTGAAAACTGAAAACACCTTTCCATTAATTATCTTTTGTTAAATTCAGATTGCTTAATTGATCCAAAATGTACTTGAACTGCAGTAAGAATGCAAGATCTAATGGTAGCAGATGTTTGATTTGATTGTGGCCAATTACAATAAAGTGTTTTGCTTCACTATGGTTCCTTTCTGTCAATACTTTATGAATTTCATGTTTAATAATTTTTCTTATTTCTCTTCCATGTTGTGAGAGTACACCCTCGCTCTGGAAAAGGCATTGCGCATAGGCATAAAAATTACCTCACAGGTAGTTCCTTCATGCTTTCTCATTCCTGACTTCAACAGTCCCGAGGACCTGCACCCTTGGTTGCATGTTCCTGCTATGTTAGAGATTCTGACATCAAAAAATTTTAAGAAAATCTCCAGCATGTATGTCAGTAGATTAAACAAGTGTTGTGCTAAAATATAAATTAACAGTAAATTGCATTTATATAATGCCCTGAATCCAGTTAAATATCCTAAGTCACTTTACAGGAATGTGATCAAACATTGTTTGACATAGAACTGCATGAGGATACCAAAACAGGTGAGAGAAATATTAGAGGAGGAAGAGGTGTAGATGCCTGGGAGATTTTCAAACTGCAAGTAAGGGCACATAGATGTTGGTACATATAGAGAGTTAAAATATCAAAAAAAAATTGCTGGTTTGTTGGGAGGCTGCCAGCAACCCATTGAGCACCAGTCAGTATGAATAGACCATATAGCCTGTCAACTCAGCTCAGACCTTCAATTTTAGGCTTCAACTTCACTTTCCACTTACTTCCCATATCTGTTGATTCCCTGAGACACCAAAATCTGTCATCCCAACCCTCAATACATTAAATAACAGAGCATCACCTCCTTTCTGGCTTTTATCTGTTCCCTTTGTTGATGTTATTTTCTCCTAAGGTTGACTCCATCTCTGTCTGTCCTGTGTTGCTCTTAGACACTCCACGTAAGTTAACTGCCTCCTGATGATTATATCTGGCTTCAATTTTCTTCTCTGCTTCTTTCTTCTATGTTTTACATTGATCTTTCCTAAAAATAATTATCTCTGTCTACTACTTTCACTAATGTTGCGATCAAAATATTGCATCTTTGTCTAATTGATGTAATGCGCTAATTTCCTCTTTTCTCCACTCATTTCCAGCAGTTTATTGTTATCTGACTTACAAGATATACTGAACATCGACATCTTGAATGCATTCAGTTTAGTGCCAGAATTTTTGTTTGTTATTGATGATTCTGAGGCATATAGCCTAAAAGACCAACGTAGCATCTCAGAATTAGTTTCCTCAGATTCTGGTTCAGTTTCTGTGACATTATATAATGAACCCATCTTTCATTTTAACAAAGCTGATTTTGGCATTTTAATTCTCTTTTGGATCTCACAATTCAACTCTCAATTCTGAGGTGATTTGCACAAAATATGTGAACCTTTTCACTTGTTCCAAAACTTATCTGCTTAATTTAATTTTTACTTTTGGGATAAAAATTCTACTTGTCACCATCGAATTCAAGCTTGATCATTCTTCAACACTCCTTACTTCCACTTTGTTTACATATTTTTGGTGTTGCCTCTTATGGCGCTGCAACCTTTTGTGTCTTGGAAGACTGCTTCATTGCGCAGGGTAAACATGTCTGGGGATATAACACCCTCCTGGCATGCTGCTGTTTTGATTGGGAAGCTGTCTGTCAATTTGCTATCAAGGCTCATCACCACTAATGGAATCTGTATTGGAAGATTTTATCATTTTAATCTCCTTAATCACTCCTTTGTTTTCTGGTGTTAGACTCTATTAAATATAAGTTTGATCACTGAGCTGAAAGGTTCATTTTCCGACATTACATCACCATACTAGGTAACATCATCAGTGAGCCTCCGGTGAAGTGCTAGTGTTTTGTCCGGCTTTCTACTTAAGTGTCTTGGTTTAAGTAGAAAGCAGGACAAAACACCAGCACTTCACCGGAGGCTCACTGATGATGTTAACTAGTATGGTGACTCAACATCCGAAAATGAACCTTGCAGCTCAGCAAGCAAACTTACAACGTGAACCTCAACCTGAGCTACAGATCTTCTCAAAAATCTGTTAAATGCCTTCTCTTGGTTTATAAAGCATACACACAAAGGTTTTTTTGATTTTTCAAGTCTTTTTCAATAGCTGTTCTCAAGTTCAAGGTGCCCACTGTTCCTTTCTTTGAGCCCTGACTGGCTGTCATTTTTCTTCTTTAAATTAGTTATTTGCATCCAGAATAATTCTTAATCGTTTTCATCACATTTCTCATGAGATTTACTAAATGTGTTCAAAACATTGTGGGGATTTTGGTTTCTTCTGGGTGCTTAATTAACACAACTGAAAAAATTACTGGGGTAGAGAATTCCAAAAATTCACAATCTTTCATGTAGTAAATTCTCCTAATTTCAACTCTAAATGATCATAGAGTTGTGAGAGTAATACAGCATGGAAACTAATGTTTGGCCCATGCTGACCATGGTGTCCACTGAGCTAGTTCGAATTGCCCACATTTGGTCCACATCTCTCTAAACCCTTCCCATTCATCGTATCCAAATGCTTTTTTGAATGTTGCTATTGTACTTAGTTCAACCGCTTTCTCTGGCAGCTCATTCCATATACACACCAACTGTGTGAAGAAGTTGCCCCTCAGATCCTTCTTAAATCTTTCCCCTCTCACCTTAAACCTATGTCATTTGGTTTTCAATTCCCCATCATGTGAAAAAAGATTATATTCATTCATCCTATCAATGCCGTTCATGCCTCAGTAATGTTGCCTTCGTTCTTCTATATTCCAAAGAATGAAGTCCTATCTCTATAACTCAGGCTTACTGGTCTGGCAAATCTTCTTTGCACTTTTTCCAATTTAACTATGTCTTTCCTATACACGATGACCAAAAGTGTATACAATACTTCAAGTGCAGCCTCACCAATTATTTATACAACTGTAACGTAATGTCTCAACTCTTCTATTCAGTGCTTCGACTGATGAAGGCCAGCATGCTAAATGTCTACTTCGCCACCCTGTCTACGTGTGATGTCGCTTTCAATGAATTATATACTTGTACTCCTAGGTCCCTCTGTTCCACAACACTCCTCAGGACCTTACCATTTACTGTATAAGTCTTACCTTGGTTTGACTTTCCAAAGTGTAACATCTCATACTTATCTGTATTGAGTTGCATCTGCCAATCCTCAGCCCACTCCCCATCTGATCAAGGTCCCTCTGTAAGTTTTGATAACCTTCCTCACTCAACAATACCTCCTAATTTTGTATTATCCGCAAACTTAATACTCATGACTTGCGCTTTCGCATCCAGGTCATTTATGTAAATAACAAAGGTCCCAACACTGACCCCTGTGGCACACCACTAGTCACAGGCCTCCAGTCGAAGAAATAACTTTCAACCATTATCCTCTCCTTCCTACCATGAAATCAGTTTTGATTGTCCCCTTATCCCAAGTCTGTGCCTCTATTTTAGATTTCCCAGCCGGTGTCCACCTATCAAACCTCTTCAAAATCTGAGAAATACAGGATACTGCTGGAGAAACTCAGCAAGTCTGGCAGCATCACCAGAGAAATAGAATTAACATTTTGAGAGAACAGCTCTGAAGAAGAGTTACATAGAAAAAGCACTAATGTTTCAAGTTCATTCTCCACAGATGTTATCAGATCTGCTGAGTTTCTCCAGCATTTTCTGTGTTTATTTCAGATTTCCAGGCTCTGCAGTATTTTGCTTTCACCTTTCAATGAGAGCACATCGAGGCTTTCTAACTTCAGAGAATATTGGCTCAGTTAACGCATTCTCTCATCCAGGGGCAAGCATCTGATCCCAAAGGCCAATCTGAATTTTCGCTGTGCTGCCTCCAATGTCACAATATTTTGTTTATGTATGGAGGTCAGAATTGTACCCACAGATCCAGGTGGAGTTTCACCAAAGTGCTCTGGCAAGACATCTTTATTCCTTCACCCTAGTAGAGTAATAGTGTTGGACAGTACTGAGACATGCCCTTTGGCCCAAACTTGTCCATGCCAACCAAAATGTCCATCTGCAAAATCCCCATTTCCCTGCACTTGGCCCATATTCTTCTAAACCTTTCCTATCCATGTATTTGTCTAAGTGCATTTTAAATGTTGTTAATGTACCTGCCTCAACTTCTTCTGCTGGCTGTTCATTTCATATGCTACCACTCTCTGTGTAAAAAAATTGCCCCTCAGGTTTCCTTTTATTCTTTCTCCTTTAACCTTTGTGGACTGCATTTGTGCTTGTTGAGAATGTTAACACAGGGAAGATTTGCACAAGGAGTTCTTCAGTGGTGTGTTCATGACCCAACTATCTTCAGGTGAAACTCAGAGAGAGAGAAAAAGAAAAGTTGGGCAGACAAAAGAATGGGTAAAAGTTGACCTGGAAAAATTAATAGTTGCTTGTGGGAACAATTAGTACCTAACAATGGGTTGGTTGTGGTAGCAACCTGTACAATGACCAGGACTTAGAGACCCTGTAGCCTTCAGGACATAAAGTCAAAATCAATAATTTTAAGGCCTGTGCACCTATTCCCAAGTCCTTAACCCAACCCCCAGGCCTTGTGGTGTTTCAGCAATTTCTGTTTTTGTTTCTGATTTCCAGCACCTGCAGTTCTTTGGGTTTTTTTCTATTGAACATTACCATCTGTTTCGGTCACTGAGTCAGTTTTGGATTTAACTTGTCAACATGGTCAAATGCCTTAATAAAGTCTATGTAGACTACTTCCACTGCACTAGCTTCATCAATCCTCTGTGTTACTTTGCAAGTTAATATAAAATCTATTTGAATGTCTCAAAGTCAAGCTTTATGTGTATTTGTTGTGAATGGTAGGTAGTTTAATTTGTTAGTGTAGTTGCATCAATTAGTGACTTGGAAACATTAAAAAAAAACTCCAAATAATCAGTCATCTTAACAAAATAACCTTGAGATTCATCTTTAGGTTTTTTTTCAAAGTTTACTTCCCAATCCCAATGTGACTGATCAAGAAATTAGCTCACTAGTTAACCAGTCATATCAGAATTGGAACATCAGTTTAATTATGTAAATACTCACAAATTGGAGGTTTTTAATGTAAGCAATTAGTCTAAATTTATTTTCTTGTCATGAAATTGTATGAAATAAGCATGTGATTAACACATACTAAATAGACTTATGAACCCATCTATGTTGTTACCAACTTGCAGGGGGGGAACCCAGAAGGTACAGTAGTTTAATCAAGTATCCAATTCCCCATGGTTGCTTTATGGGCTTCTCAAGACACCAATTCAGCAGCAATGCTCACATATTTGCTAAACATTACTGTTTAGATGTAAGTGCAGTGTATGACATTGTCCTTAGCGGATTGATCCTGGTCACTAGTGTTACAATTGCTTTACAGTAAAGTTTCTTTCTTCACCCACCCTGTACCAGTTTGTTCTGCATCTCGTGCTTGGAGGATACAAGATGGAGAAGCTTGCTATTTACCATCATCTTTATTTTAAAACTAAACATTCTCTGCACAGTGATAATAACAACCCCCCACTGTGCTGCAGGGATGGTGTGTTTCTTTCGGGATTGCAGTTCACGGTTTTTCAACATTTGTTCCTATTTTCACAGCTAGCTGAAGGATTTTACAAACTGAGCAAGTCTGCTATAAACTGAACTCAGTATCCTTATGCATCCCAGTTATAGGTCAGATGGTTCAGACTTGATGTTTATTTCCAAACTGAAAACTCTTTGTTAAGGGACAGGATATCTACTTTCCACATTCAAAGATAAAATGAGTGATATCACCAGACCAAAGTGCACTGGGTAAACTTAGGAAATTTATCAAAATGTCGTAATAGAAGCAAAAAGGAATAAGACTCTGAAAAGTAATAACTAAACTCTATATAAATGTTCAAATAATAGGAAAGTCCAAGAGCTTTTGAAAGATGTTCAGTCAATAACTCCAAGCAATTCTTCCAGCTGCTAGCAAGTCTTCCTGTTAAAGTTAATGAAGTCACACAGGATACTCAAGGAGCTGAGTATCCTGGGGAAACTGTGGACTTAAAATCAGTGTTATTTTATTTGTTGCAAGTAAAATAATCTTATGAAGATTGTTTTAGAACAGTACAGCACAGGAACATACCATTCGCCCAATCATATCTGTGCTGACCAAGAAGCCATTTTATACAAATCCCATTTGTCTGCACATGCTGGGCATTCCTCTATTCCCTGACTGTTCATGAGTCTGTCAAAATACCTCTTAAATATTGTTATCCTCTCTGCTCCTATCACCTTTCCTGCAGGGCATTTCCAGCACCAACCATACTATGTAATAAACTTTCCTTGCAGATCGCCTTTAAATTAGATTAGATTCCCTACAGTATGGAAACAGGCCCTTCAGCCCAACAAGTCCACACTGACCCTCTGAAGAGTAACCCACCCAGACTCATTCCACTATCCTATATTTACCCCTGAATAATGCACATAACACTATGGGCAATTTAGCATGGCCAATTCACCTGACTTGCACATCTTTGGATTGTGAGAGGAAACTGGAGCACCCAGAGGAAACATGGGGAGAATGTGCAAACTCCATACAGAAAGTCGCCTGAGGCAGGAATTGAACCTGGGTTCCTGGCGCTGTGAGGCAGCAGTGCTTACCACTGAGCCACCATGCTGCCCTATTTCCCTTCTCACCTTATGCCCCATAGAATGTGACATTTCCATCCTGGGAAAAAGACTTTATCCAGCCTATCCATGCCCTTCATTTGTTTTTATTTTCTAGCAGATCACCCTCAGCAAAAACAATCCAAATTTTCCCAACCTCTCCTTATAGCTAACACACTCCAATGTAGGCAACATCCTGGTAAAACTCTTTTGCACCTTTGTCTCCTTTGATAACCACCTTCAATGTCCACAATTCAGTCAATTTACATGTCATCTGCAAACTTACTGACCATACTACCTAAATTTTCAACTATTTGACACCGTTTGTGATACTTTAGTAGTGCTATGTTGTTCAAAATTTGCAAATAGCTTTTGAGACCAGACAAAAGGATAAGATTGTATTCCACATCTGCCACTGCAGTAGAAGATGTGCAAGTAATTCTGAATGGATCAAAGGAAGTTCCATTGTCGTGAATCAGAGGGCTTGTAATTACAATGTAGCTACAGACAAAAGAATCTTTACATTTTGCTGTAACATTATTTAAAACCAAGTAGCATCATGGGGAGGAAAGTTAATACTAAGTTGTTTGCTTAGGTTTAGCTCCGACTATAGCAAACTATCGACTGGTATGCATGAGGACATTCTTTCACAGAATCACAGAATTGTTACACTACAGGAGAACAGCTTCAGCCCATCACTTCTGTACTCACTCTCAGAGCATTTTAACTTGCTGTCAATATTCTTCCTTTTCCACTTAATGCTGCCCATTGTTTCTCTTTAAATAATCATCTAATACTCTCTTGAATGCCTCAATTGAACCTGTTTCTACCAAATCTTCAGGCAGCGCATTCTAACTCATAACTATATGCTGTGTGAATTTCTTTTTCTCAGGTCACACTTGTATGTTTTGCAAAACACTTTAGAACTGTGCCCTCTGATTCTCAATCAGCTTATGAGTGGGCATGGTTTCTCCCTATATTGCTCTCATAATCTTGAAAACATCTTTCAAATATCCTCTGTGCTTACTCCTCTTCAGGAAAATCAGTCCCAATTTCTCCAATCTTTCCTCATAACTGAAGTCTCTCATCCTTGGACTATTCTTGTAAACCTCTTCTGTGCTGTATCCAATATCTTTCCTATGTCATCCTTCCTATTATGTGGCATCCAGAATTGTACACAAGGGGAGATCTAACCAGTATCCGATAGAAACTCATATACTCTTGTCCCTTTGTTGAAACTTCGAAAACTGTGTTCTTTGCACTTTTAATGACTTATGCACATATGTATATATATATATATATATATCCAGGTCTGTCTGTTCCTGCATACTCAATAATAGTACTCTCTATCTTTATATGCTGTCTTCCTGTTCTTTGTATTAAGGTGTATCACATCACTTCTCTGTATTGAACTTCATCTGCCACTCATCCACCCACTCCACCAATATTACAATACTCTTTTTTTTATTCCACACTATTCTTTTTACCGTCTACAATTCTCTGATTTTGTATTATGTGTAAACTTTGAAATTATCCCCTGTCCATCAAGATCTATAAAATTTATACATATCAGGAAAGAGTATAATTACCATCCCCTGGGGAACTCTAAACTTCTTCCAGTCTGAAAGAAATAAACATTAACCGCCAGTCTCTCTTTCCTGATGCTCAACCAATTTTATATCTACATTGCTACTGTCCCTTTTATTCCATGGCCTATAATTTTCTCATGGGTCTGTTGTGTGGCATTATATACAGTGCCTTTGAGAAGTCCATATCCACTATATTAGCAGCCTTCCCCTCATCAATACTCTCTCATACCTCTGAAAAACGTTATTTTGATACAACTTTTGTCTGAACAAACCCATGCAGATTCTTCTGAATTAATCTATATTTTTTCATACCCATATGTATCCCAAATAATTGTTTCCAAAGGTTTTCCCAGTACTGAAGTTAAATTGACTGATCTATGATTTCAGGCCCCATATTTACAACTTATTCTGAGCAAGGGCATATTGTCTGCAATTCTCCAATTCATCAGTGCCCCACTGAATTTAGGAAGAGTGAAAGACAATTGGTCCTTTTGGTCCCTAATTGGCCCTTTTACCACCCTTGTTTCTATTTATATGCTTACAAATGATTTGGTGATTTCCCTTTTCATTAGCCGCCAGTATTGTTTCAAAATCCTTCTTTGCTTCTCGTATTTGATTTTTCATCTTCCTTCTGAACCTTCTGTGTTCAGCTTGGTTTTCAACTGTAGTTACCACCTGATTTCTAATATAAACACGCTATAGTTCTTTAATTTTTTTATCTCATTTGTCACAGAAGGTTCGCTGGATTTGTTTGTCCTACATTTCCCTTTTGAGAGGATGTACTCCCACTGTGCCCAAATTGTCTTGACTTTGTTGCTTCGGCTGCTGTTTCTCCCATTAACCTTTGGACAAATCAGTGGAGCTAAGAGCTCTGGAGCAGAAGCTGCAATATCATATTTTTAAATCCATGTGTAGCACAATTTCCCCAAACCTGGACTTTATTCCTACATGGTATGCAGGAATGAAGGAGCTACAAGGAAGTGGGTAACCTTTATTCATTGTCATAAGGTAAATTGGTTAATTTTTCGTTATTTTAATATTCACTTACATTTCCTGAAGGATGCATTCTTTGTTTTCCAAAAGTTCTTGGATATGATTCTTTTCTAATTTATATCAATGTTCAAACTTCTTTATACCACAAAGTATTAGTGATCATTGTACAATGCATTTAGATCTGAAATTCTCATTAATGTTAAAACATGTGCCTAATAATGTTCAACTATTGTAAAGAGAAAATAAATGTTACACATAATTGATTCATGATTGGTTTAGACCATATGTTGTATATCTAGACTCCTGTTTTCGAATATTTTCCTCATACCCAAGATCTTTCAATTTGGTACATGTTTGCAAATGTGATCATATAGTTGTGCCATTTAACATTCATATTCTTACATCACATTACTTAGGATGATATCTTAATCTTTAAACACCAAAACTGCTGGATGTAATGTGAGTTGTTCATGAGATAATGTGTACTAACTGGCACATGGTACCCTACTCAAGAGGTTTCATTTCAAGAGAAATTGGTAGTAAATATAAAACTTTGATTAGAGGAGGTCATGTTTTCTTGTGTTTTTAAATTTACTGTTGGTCAAACAAATATGGCGATGTCACTTTAAGAGGTTATTTTGTCCTGTCTTTTTTTTTGAAGAGAGATTGTAAGGCGAGTTGGCTACTGATGACCATTTTAGTAAACAGCTTGGGAGATCTTGGATTTTTTAATGCAGCCTGAATAGCTGTGGCCAGCTTTCACAGATCAGGATTCCTGAATAGCAGCGGAAGCCATTGAAGTTTCATAATAGCTGAAAGTTTCAGTGAATGTCTCCTTGCTTCTACTCTCTCTGAATTTTCTATTGCTGTTTCTTTCCCCCCTGGATTAGAGAACTGCATGTGAGAATCTGTGTCTGAATTTTCTTTTTTTGCCAAGGGATGTGTTTATGTGATGTTACTACAGTGAAAACGTTACTGAGTAATGGTTACTGTATCCTTTTTTTAAAGTTTTCCAATAGAGTTGTTATTCTAATTCCTTTTCCTTTGGTTGTTTTTTAGCTCCAGTGTTTAAACAAATTGCTTTGCTTAACATTGAGTTGTTTGACCAGTTGCATGGCATCAGGAACAGACACTTTACATTTGCCTTTAAAATAAGAAAATGTTAGGGTCTCGGCTACCTTCTTAAAATATTTTGAGGGAGCCTGATCTGGTCCATAAAACAAACCATAGGTCATAGCAGCTAACTCATGTCACCTTTTTCGGATTTGCATTCAGAAAGAAACAAATGTACATTTATGTCCCACTTTTCACGATCGTCAATGACTCTAAGCTTTTTAGAACCAATTAAGTATTTTTAAGTGCATTTCTATTGTAATGTTAAAAATGTGGCAGCCAATCTGCACACACAAACCCCTACAAATAGCAATTTGGTAATGATGAGATAATTTGTTAATTATGTTGATATGCAATAAAGGATAAATATTGGCCAGGACAATTCCATAGCTTTTATTCATCTGATCTTTTACATTCCACCCAACTGGGCAGAACTTAATTTAACATAGAACGTTACATCGCAGTACAGGCCCTTCGGCCCTCGATGTTGCGCCGACCTGTGAAACCAATCTGAAGCCCATCTAACCTACACTATTCCATTCTCATCCATATGCCTATCCAATGACCATTTAAATGCCCTTTAAGTTGCCAAGTCTACTACTATAGTTGCCGGCAGTGCGTTCCACGCTCCCTACTACTTTCTGAGTAATGAAACTACCTCTGACGTCTGTCCTTTATCTATCAACCCTCAATTTAAAGCTATGTCCCCTCGTGCTAGCCATCGCCATCCGAGGAAAAAGGCTCTCACTGTCTAACCTATCCAACCCTCTGATTATCTTATATGTCTCAATTAATTCACCTCTCATACCTTCTCTCTAATGAAAACAGCCTCAGGCCCCTCAGCCTTTCCTCGTAAGACCTTCCCACCATACCAGGCAACATCCTAGTAAATCTCCTCTGAACCTTTTCCAAAGCTCCCACATCCTTCTTACAATGCAGTGACCAGAGCTATACACAATACTCTACATAAAGCTGCTCCAGAGTTTTGTACAGCTGCAGCATGACCTCATGGGTCCAAAACTCAATCCCTCAACCAACAAAAGCTAACACATCATATGCCTTCTTAACATCCCTATCAACCTGGGTGGCAACTTTCAAGGATCTATGTGCCTGGATACCAAGATCTCTCTGCTCATCTACACTACCAAGAATCTTACCATTAGCTGAGAACTCTGCATTCTTGTTACTCATTCCAAAGTAAATCACCTCACACTTTTCCACATTAAACTCCATTTGCCACCTCTCAGCCCAGCTCTGCACTTTATCTATGTCTCTCTGTAACCCACAACTTTGTTCGTCACTGTCCACAACACTACCGACCTTAGTGTGATCCGCAAGTTTACTAATGCATCCTTCTATGCCCTCATCCAAGTTATTTATAAAAACAACAAACAACAGTGGACCCAAAACAGATCTTTGCGGTACCTCACTAGTAACTGAACTCCAGCATGAATATTTTCAATCAACCACCCTCTGTCTTTTTTCAGCTAGCCAATTTCTGATCCAAACTGCTAAATCACCCTCAATC
Organism: Chiloscyllium plagiosum; assembly: GCF_037043375.1. NCBI lineage: Eukaryota > Metazoa > Chordata > Chondrichthyes > Orectolobiformes > Hemiscylliidae > Chiloscyllium > Chiloscyllium plagiosum. The sequence continues at coordinate 28,129,516 of NW_028270141.1, read as the reverse complement.
CCATGCCTCCGGGTTTTGTGAAATAGCCTACTGTGGAGAATCTTATCAAACGCCATACTGAAATCCATATACACCACATCACCTGCTTTACCCTCATCCACCTGTTTGGTCACCTTCTCAAAGAACTCAATAAGGTTTGTGCGGCACAACCTACCCTTCACAAAATCATGTTGACTATCCCTAATCAACTTATTCCTTTCCAGATTATTATAAATCCTAGCTCTTATAACCTTTCCCAACACTTTACCCACAACCAAAGTAAGGCACACAGGTCTATAATTTCCGGGGTTGTCCCCTTCTTGAACAAAGGAACAACATTTGCTCTCCTCCAGTCTTCTGGCACTATTCCTGTGGACAATGACGACATAAAGATCAAAGCTAAAGGCTCAGCAATCTCCTCCGTGGCTTCCCAGAGAATCCTAGGATAAATTCCATCCGGCCCACGGGACTTATCTATTTTTACACTTTCCAGAATTGCTGACACCTCCTCCTTATGCACCTCAATCCCATTTAGTCTAGTAGCCTGTATCTCAGTATTTTCCTCGACCACATTGTCTTTTTCTAGTGTGAATACTGACAAAAAACATTCATTTAGCACTTTCTCTATCTCCTCTGACTCCACACACAACTTACTACGACTGTGCTTGATTGGTCCTAATCTTACTCTAGTCATTCTTTTATTCCTTATGTAGCTATAGAAAGCATTAGGGTTTTCATTGATCCTATCTACCAATGGCTTCTCATGTCCCTTCCTGGCTCTTCTTAGCTCTTCCTTTCGGTCTTTCCTGGCTAATCTGTAATTCACACGCGCCCTAACTGAGCCATCACATCTCATCCTAACATAAGCCGCCTTCTTCCTCTTCACAAGAGATTCAATTGCCTTAGTAAATCACGGCTCCCGTGCTCGACAACTTCCTCCTGAATGGTGCATATTTATCAAGGACCCGCAGTAGCTGGTCCTTGAATGAGCTGTATATTTTGACTGTGCCCATCCCCTGCAGTTTCCTTCTCCATCCTCTGCATCCCACAACTTGCCTAATTGTATTGTAATTGCCTTTCCCCCAGCTATAACTCTTGTCCTGCAGTATATACCTATCCCTTTCCATCACTAAAGTAAACATAGCCGAATTGTGGTCTCTATCACTAAAGTACTCACCTACCTCCAAATCTAACACCTGGCTGAGAGTTCGTTACCCAGTACCAAATCTAACATCTCATCTAAAGTGGAGTGTCAACCTTAATTTATTTTTGTGCTTCAACCTTGGGTGGAGACTTCACCCTGGAATATTGTGACCCAGAGGAATGGCTGTTACAGAGTTCAGGGCATTGTTTAGAGCAGGGAGTAATTGTAAAACCATTGTCATGTTCTAGGAGTTTTGATCACTTTTCTCAGAATGATTGCTATTAAATTGGAAAAAAATCAGAAATTGTTGGAAGTACTCAGTAGGTCCAGCAATGCTTATGATGAGAGAAACAGAATTAGACTTTAAGGTCAGTGATCTTTCATCATGAAGTTTTAACTGAGGGTCAACAATATGCAATATGAATTCTGTTTCCTTCTCCGCAGATGCTGACAGACTGATTGAATCTGAGGGCTGACTTCCCAGCGTCTGAATGATATAAGCATTGATGAGATATTTTGCAGAATTGTGAGAGACCAGCAGTAAGAAAATTCCCAATGTAAGGAGCAAACTCTCCCATTTTTCAGCAATATGTAGAAAAGCAAATTGAAATTCTTTATAATGAGCATTTAGAGAACTGCTTAAATGTAATAGCAGGTATTAACAGCTTCATTATTATATCATTTCACCTCATTGATATACAGTTTCCCATTCTCCCAACTGCCAGATGGAATCTTGATGGTAACAGTTCCCAACATGAATGTCAGAGCATTACTTGGCAACTTAACTCACTGCATGTTACCACAACCACCTATCTTGGACACCAGATATCAATTTCAAAGGTTACACTCAATGGCAGTGACTGCACACTCACCTCATCTACCAGGACCTCTAGCTTCTTGTTGGCAGCGCAGAGTAACAATTTTCTTCTGTCCAACTTGTCTGATCAGTTGACAGGAACTGCAGGGCAATTCTAAGCTGTTGGCACTTGTGTGCAGCTGGCATTTAAAGATGTGCTAGTGTTATGAATCCCAGCAGTGACCAGTACATTTGCCTGTGATGAGTGGGAGAATATAATGAGCTCCTCAGTATTTGTTTTTAAATGTCGGTTTTAAAATAAAATGCATTTTTTTGAAGTGTTACGGAAATGGGTAATAAAAATATTCATGAGGCAAACTTTGATGTTGTTTCTCCATGGACTGTGGAAGTGTTTCAGAGGTATTATCCAGATTCTCAATTATTTCCTTTTAATTTCTTCGAAGATTCTAGGGAATGACCCTCAAGCATCTTACAAATATATTTCTTCATGACTTTTGCATTGCTTACGTCTACTTTATTATGGGATTCTAAAGCAAAACAATTGGATCTAGGGATTTGAAAATTAATGTCAAGAATCTACGTAACATTTTTTGCAGTTTCTACAATAATGTTTAACCTTTTCTTTTAAAGTTCATGTAATGTCTTTACTAAACTTGGGAAGAGAAGTGATTGTCATTTATTTTTGGCTAGAAGGATTTGCAAAGACTTATTGACTACAGATTCTCCTTTCTAAACTATAATGCTGTGTAATATTCATAATAGAAAACACTGAATGTGAAAAGTGTTTTAACAATGCTTTTCAGAAAATAGGTAATTCATATTTTTTTAATTCAGTCATAGGTTGTGGACATCAAAGGCCAGGCCAGCATTTATTACACATCCACAGAGGATTATTTCTCAAATGTAGACAATAATGATACATACAAGGTAACCTAAAGATAAAAGTTAAGTGTAACGCCACTAACATTTTGGTATATGTCACCTGAACAATTTGTAATGTGGTAAATCTGTGAGTCAATTTACAGATCACATCCAGTCTGAACCATAGTTTGTCAAATCAATATTGAGAGAATCTTACAATATTTATGTATTTAATGGGCTCAAACAGATTACTAATTTATTTTTTTTTAAACTTGCAATAAATATGCAAGTTTCTTTCTCTCCCATTCCAAAGAGCAGTCTTCTCCTCTTTCTTCTTATGCAATCACACGAAGGATAACTTTATCAATTCTGCATTGTGAGTCCTGAGGTGACTGTGACTAAACACTCTACCAGAGGTGGGACAGGTAGCATTTGAAGAGTCAGGTGAGTGGATATTGGAGTGCCAATTCTGTCATTAGATTTGCAGAATTTTGCATGGATATTGCTGATGATATTTCTCGTGGAGATTTCAGAAGGCGCATGTTGTCCATGTCTCTGTTGCATAAGGAAAGGCAACATTATTGTCCTGGAGACCTTTCTCAGTTTTCACATGCTCCTTCCACTATTTATGCTTGGCCTTCACCTGGAGTTGGCAGAAATGCTTGTGTCAGTTAACAGCTTCACGGATGATTTTTCTCCAGTTTGGATGGTCTTGGGTCATTTCAGGGAGACTTTCTCTCTCCTGGTGACTGCTTGTCATGACAGAGCTTGGAGTAGAGACTTTGTTCAGGGAATCTTGTGTCAAGCTTGCCAACAACGCTGACCCAACAGTCTTTTGACAGTAACCAGTGTCTCAGTGCTGGGGATTCTAGTCTGAGAGAGGATAGTGATATTGAAGTACCTATCTTGCCATTGAATTTGTAGTATTTTGCATAGGTATCACTGACAATATTTCTCTAGGAATTTCAGAAATCATATATTTCTATGTCTCTAACACATAGAGAATGGCAGGTAACACTATTACCCTGTAGACCATGAGTAAAGTGCTGGGTTTGACATCTTTATTATCAAGCAACACTCTGATCCTCAGATGGCCAGATGTTACACTGGCATATGGAGATGATGTTGAATTTTACTGTCAGTGTCTGCAATTGCTGAAAGGAGGCTCCTAAGATATGAGAATTGATCCACATTGCAGGAACTTAATAGTCAGGGATAGTGTTGCATGATGGGAGAACCTTTGGCTTGCAGATGATTAACCTCAGACCTGTTCTCACAAACATTTTTATTAATGTGTCAAAAGTGTTTTGGGTCTTGACCTCTGAGTATGTGAGCATGCAAGTGTCATCTGCATACTGCAGCCTCGATTATAGAGGTAGAGGAGGTCTTGGTTCTGGACTAGAGGTGATACAGGCAGTACTCATCCTGGAGAGAAGCTTTATATCAGTGGGAAGCTTTATGGATATGCAGCAGAGTGTTACAGCAAGGCGGATGCAGAAGAGCATTATGACACAGCCTTGCTGTTCCCCGGTATGCACATATAGTTGGTCTGTGGTTATTCCATTGGTGAGGATCATTGCTTGAATGTCATCAGGCAGAAAGTGGACAATGGTGATGAATCTCTGCAGGCAGCCAAGCTTGAAGGGAATGCTCCATAATCACTCCCAACTGACAAAGTCAGAAGCCTTTCTGAGGTTGAAGATGGTAATTTGTGTAGAGCTTGCTGCTGTTCTCTGCAGTAGTCTGGGACTTGCCTTGCTGTGAAGATCATGTCCAGTTGTGCATATGATTGATGTAAGCCACATTGTGACTTTGATAGAAACCAATGGGAGACAGCGATTGAGGGCTTTTTCAGTGATCTTCCCTGTGGCAGGTAGGAGGGACACTGCTCTGCAGTAACACATTCATCCTCATCTCCTTTCATAATAGTTGTCACAATAACAGCATCTTAGACATCTGCTGGCAAGCTCTCTTCTTTCCAGATCGAGGAGATAAGGGCATGTATTAATTCCAAAACTATTTCTCCACTACCAACTCTATTTCAGTATTTTGGTGGGAATCTGCCATTGTTGTACTTGTGTTACGCTGGGGTAGTGGTAGGTAGCGTGCTATGAGATGTGGTTGAGACATCCACATTGAGGACTTAGTCTCGGCTCAAATGTTCCTCCCAAAAAAGCACTCACTGCTTCTCTGCCATTTTGTGCCAATCCAGTCCTAGTTCTCAGTAGGGCACAGAATACTTTGTAGAATATGAAATTCTGAGGAATATTCAAAAGACTTGTGCAAACCATAGTTCAGAGTTACTTAATTATTTGAGGAGTTCAGGTTGTTCTGGTATAACACGTGTTTCATCAGTGCAAATTGGCTATAACATGATTGATGAATTGTGGACACTGTTTGGATAGTGCAAACTTTCTACTGAATGGGTGTGGCGATTGCCTATAGCGATTTTCTACAGCATTATTTTCTATAGCATGAAGTTGCAGAGGAATGCAATTGTTGCATTATACCAGAACACCCTGTACAGTATTCCAGCATAGTAGAAGAATTTAGTGTAGTGTTTCTTTTTTTACCTTCAGCTCCATTTTATATTCCATGCTTTTCAATACTCTGGTTCTCAAACTGGAGTCCTGGACCCCCAGTAATCCAGGAAATAATCTTGAGCAGGCAAGAAAGCAAACAAATACACATGGAGGAAAAGGAAAGTGTATACAGTTAAGCTTTCTGCTTTGTTTAAAATAATTTAATAACTTAATGCAAAACAAGCTAACAAGATGCTAGGTTACCACTTCATGTTTTTAAAAAAAACTTCTAAGAAATATATGTGATTCCTTTGCTCCAATTCTGTTACGGAGTATTCACTTGAATGAGACCTTTTTGTTAAAAGTCATCTCGGCTGCCATGGTTTTCAGTGGTGAGTCTTGCACTTATCACCATCAGGAAGCTTGGCAAGCTGGGGGACCAGGTGCTGCTGTGCTACTTGGTACATGTAATTTGGATTCATGCAGTGAGCAATTGCGTAGTGAGGTTTCCTAGCCTGCTGACTATTTCCAGAACTTTCTGTTTAAATTAAGCTCATGTTGGTTTGATTCTTGTAACCATGGAAAAGCTGTCAGTTTGGCTTAGTTAAAGCTTAGCCTTGTGGCCTGGGAGAAAGCCTCTTTAAATGCAGCTTCCAGTCTTGTCACTCATTTAGAAAATACAAACCTGTTAGGTTTTACTAAACGATTTTACCAATGCACAAATCTTCCTACCCCACCAATTAAAATTGTTTTGAGGCCCAGATGACCTAAATAAAGTCATAAAGCACCAATCTCTATTCAGGGGATCCCTTTGCAACCCAAGAAAGCTCTGGGGTTACAATGGCGATTGACAGAAAGAGAGTGTCGTAGAATTATATACCTTGCAATCCAACTTGACCTCACTGATGAATGCCAATCTGATCTAGGCCCATTTGTGAGCATTTGGACCATATTCCTCTAAACCCTTCCTATTCCTATACCCAACGAGATGCCTTTTAAATGTTGTCAGTGTACCCGCCTTTGTCACTTCTTCCAGCTGCCTATTTCATACACGCACCACCCTCTGTGTGAAAATGTTACCACCCATGTCCTTTTTAAATCTTTCCCCTCTCACCTTAAACATATGCTCTCTAGTTTTGGACTCCCCCACCCTAAGACAAAGACCTTGACTAATCACCCTATTCATGCCCCTCTGATTTTATAATCCTCTATAAGTTTACCACTCCATCTCCGATGCTCCAGGGAAGAAAGCCCCAGCCTACTCAGCCCCTTTCTATAACTCAAACCCTCTAATGCCAGCAGCATCCTTGTAAATCTTTTCTGCACCCTTTCAAGTTTAATAATATCCTTCCAATAGCAAGGAGACCAGAATAGTATGCAGTATTCTAAAAGTGGCCTCAGCAATTTCCTCTACAGCCACAACATGACATTCCAGCTCATATATTCAATGTTCTGGCCAATGAAGCCAAGTGTGCCAAATACCTTCTTCACCATTCTATCTATGTGCGACTCCACTTTCAAAGAACTATGCACCTGCACACATAGGTCTCTTTCTTCAGCAACACTCCGAGGGCCCTATCAATAATTGTCTAAGTTCTGCCCTGGTTTGCCCTACCAAATTGCAACACCTCATATTTATCGAAGTTAAACTGTCCAAGTCAATTTTCAAAGTTTAACCCCTTAACCACCACTTTCTTGCTGTATAAGTGGGGCCATTTTGTGAATTCATTGCAAACTATTGAAATTAATTAAATGAGGCAAAGAGATGCAATGCAAGAGGTAAAATCTCTCATTATAAACAACAGAGCTTGTCACTCGGGAGTCTAATACAGTCTTCGAAAGTACTGTACTGCTTCAAAATGCTAACAGCAGTAATATTTGCAGTGTTGCAATGCAACGCTTTCCTTATCACATGCTACCTAAGAGAGTGCTATTTTCTCAGAATCCAAGCATTCCTTCTGTTTTTGCATAACATTTCATACATTTTTCAAAACTCACCACTTGTACAGAGGTTATAGCAGTGGCATATAAATTATTTTGCAATGCTATATATGCTTCTGAAGACCTCCTATTAAAATTATACAACATTCTTGAGAAATTAACACTTTTATGTGCAATTGTGTCATTTTCCAGTACATTCCTGATAACGTACATGACAAACAACAGCTATATTTGCATGCTCATATTGTTAATGAGTTATTAATTCTCAATAAATAGGAATATTTTAATGAGGCTTTCACTGAGGCCTCAAGGCTATAGGTCAAAAGTTAGCTCTGTAGATATTTTTGTGTAGTAATGCATGAAGTGACTGTGCCTCAGCAAACAAGCCATTGCTGGCCTATGCAATTTGTTGTAACTGGATCTATAGCCTGCTGACTGGGAGATTATATTTTTGCCAGTGGCCATCGAAGTCACAATGAAACCTCTTTTGACACCAGCTTCTTGGCAACATCACCAATATGTTGCAGTCTGCATTGCTGCAGCTGCACAGTTACTTTTCACCCATTACACATTGTATAGCCTCCAACCGGTCTAAAACTACAAGATACATCTTCTCCTGCTCTGAGTTTCATTCACAGAAACACAGAAATATTACTGTTCAGAAATAGACTATTCAGCCCATCTTGCTTGCACAAGCTTGTTGAACGCGTATTATTACCTAGTGCCGACCTTTTGCTTTCTCCCCAATACCTTGTACATTATTTTCATCCAAATAATCATCCAGTGACCTCTTGATTACCTCATTTGGATCTACCCCCACTACATTTCCAGTCAGTGCATTCCATACCCCAAAACTTGCTGAGTAATAAGGATTTTCCTAGCATCATTCCTGCTTCTTTAGCAGATCACCTGATACCTCATGTCATTGGCTCCCTATCTCCTAACAACTGAAACTTTAGATCCTTGTTATAAATATCCTAGTGGGCTTGTCCCACTCGAATTCTATAATTATCTCCAGCATTACTAATCCCAACCATTCTGGTTACTACCCATACTCCCTCCTTTTGTGCCCTGATGGTAATTTCCCATGCATTTTTCTGTAAAATGCCTTGAGACTTTCTTTTTGATATTACAAGTTCATTTCTTCAACTAATTAGAGGGTTTTTTGCCTTCATTTGGTAATGATTTGTGTCTACATGGATGCTGTTTGAAAATGTTGTCATTCTTGTCAATGGAATTCAATTGGAGAATATTTAATGTTATTGAGGTTTATGAAAGATACCTGGAAGCCTAAAGTTTTATTTGTCTTCAAGACGTGAACCCTTTTACTTTACAAGCACACATCTGACTCAGATTTTGTGTGATTTATATTTCCTTCCTTTGAAATCCATCATTATTGTTGTTCTTACATGTGTAAACAGTGTAGTAAAACTTTGTGCTTGACCTCCCTTATTGTATTGACTTTAGGTAGACTAATGCTAACATGGAATTCAAACCTTTTTCCTAAAATTGATTTAATTTTATCTCTTCGAGAAGATTACAATAATTAAGTTTTATCTGCCACCACACATTTCCCTCATGGCGAGGAAGTATAATTTTTCAAAGTTTGTTTATATTTCAGCACTTGGGGTTTTGCAAATGTAGAACAAGGTTATTTATCATTTGGTAAGTATTTGCTTCAGTAAAACTTAAGGCAAAACATTAATCAGTAACATAAGTCCAAATCTATATATGTTATGATTTAGAGATGC